>NC_091058.1:107566348-107586348 GCF_000393655.2 Nicotiana sylvestris | reverse complement strand
CTTGATACGGATACAGCTGCTTATCACCCACCTTAGAATCAAGCAGTTCAGTTCGACTATACCCGCCTTAATTCCCTCATTCAGGACAGATGGAAGCAGGTTATGGATCTGTTCAAGTTGGTCGATCAATCCCTCCTTTCTTTCCCCTGCCTCCGGACACCTTAGAATAGATTTGATTGGAAGGAGGGTGAGGAACGAACACAGTGGTTTGACTGCTGGGATCCCAATCGGCCTGCATCAGCGGAAAATGGAACTATCGAATCACGGGTGACTCGCTTTATCGGGATGGGAAGAATTGCAACATCGGCATTTCTTTCCTTCCCTAAATCGATCCACTAGTAGGTAGCGGTAGGAGAGATCCATTATGGTGGGATGGACCGTTCTCGAATTCCGGCCGGCATTTCTGTCAATCGGCGGAAGACTCACGCATACTGGGAGGGTACGACTTCAAGGGATGGACTCGATCGAACGGCCAACCACTTGCTATTTTTGTAGGAGATGAAATCCAAAAGACCATTATTAGCGTGTAGTAGATTGGCCCGAGTGCGTAATAGGCCAGTCGAGAAGAAAGAAAATCAATAGATTGAACGGTAGATAAAGGATCAGAGGATGAGAGGGGTAGATCTACCCAATATGGACCGATAACGGATGGTCCCCGCCAACTGCTTATCTCTCTTCCTCGCATTCCATTCATGACCTAACGACTATCCCTCTTTCGGGGAGGGAATCACTTGCTGGATCGAACCCAAGGATAGGTTTGATCGGCCGGGTGTTGGATCGAATGAACATTCAACCGCGTCATCACGGCAGCGATGGATGTCCAACCTTTAGATCTCTTCTTTCTCAATAAAGGCGGGTAAGGAAAGTCCGAAGGCTAATCCGGCAACTGCTGGCTAGAAGGCGAAAACCGCTTTTGCCAATCAAAGCCCCAAAACTAGTAAGGGCACGAGTGCCCCAGCAAGCCACCCCAACCCTACCGCCAAAGCTTGACTTTACTAAACAAGCAAGAAAGGCTCTTTCTATCTTATTAGTCAAGCGCTAACGAGCAAGAAAACGGATATGCCCTAAGAAGCAACTTCGTGCAGCTGCTGCGCCCTTGCTTCTTGCTTTAGAAAGATTGCTCGTTAGCTAGGCCGTTTTCAATAAGGCTCGCGCTAGGCGCTCACCTTTTTTGGCTAAGCCGTATCGTATCTTGCTGGTAATGGATTTATTCTTGAATCTTGCTTGGTTTAGGCAGGTAAGTGTTAAGAGGCTCTTGTTGGCTTTCATTAGGTATACATAGGTACACATAGGACTTTCTTGCAATACATAGTGGTTGGCTTCGAATCACATGAAGCCCATATAGATGTCCACTCCTATTTCCTCTACTCCCTGTGGGGAACACAATCAGTCCATACAAGGACCTACTGAGTCATCCACCCTTGCATCTATTTGATGCATCATCACATGGCCGTCGTGTAACTCCTCGAGAATCATGTCATTCGCCTGTCACGTGTTGCCACCAGAGTCATAAATACTCGAAGTAAGCTCCTGGCTCGCCCCTATCTCTAAAGGGGCTTACGAACGAGCGGAGTGCTTACGGCCGTGGTAGCTGCGAGCCTCCTGGGTCTTGCTCTCTCGTCTTTTTTCCTCCGCCTTCCTCTTGTAATTGACCCTTTCTTTTCTGCTACGCCTATCCATCCGTCAGATTGACATCCAGCCGGGTGAGCGATAGCGGCTCCTGTTTACTAATAGATCTGCCGCCGCTAGTATAACAAAAAAAAGCACATAAGGATCCAGAATATTAAAATATACTGATCACTGATCAGGATCATATAAAGCCCGGTATTCCCAGAAAGGATAGTCGTGATGTCCCTTCATGGCCGGCCTTTTCAGTATGGAGCCGAAGGCGAGGGTTTCCAGCAGGCCCCCTTCTCTGGCTTTTCCTTTAAGTGACAAGGGGGGTGAGGTAAGGAGTAGTATAAGAGTGGTTCGGTCATCGATAAGCCTCTCCTTATTCATTCTATAGGGCGGGGCTGCGGACCAACAATCCAGCAAAAGGGCTGAAAAGCTCCTTTATTAAACCTTCCCCTTTTAATAATAAGAAGGTAAGCATCAAAGCCCAGAAAACCCAACCTATACAAAGAGCTCTTTTCAGCCCCTACTCCTAACAAGTGAAAGTTGCTGGCACCCACCATATCTTGCTTCGGGGCCGATCTCTTGTATCGGAGCAAACAAATTCAATGATTTTCTATATTCTATTTATTTCTTTTTATTGTTGAGTTTTTTCCACCACAAACAGATTTGCCGCATGGATTGGATAGAGTCCCCTGATCTCGACATTCAAGCACGAATCCCTTGAGCGCTTCGGCGGCGGATAGCAGCATGGGCAAAGCACTCTGCTGCGGCGAGCAGCCGGTTCTTATTGCATTCACCAAGATAGTCTTGCTCGCTCCTGAACTCTGCGGCGAGTTCAGCCACCACCTCCGGGTCTGAGCTCTGCTCGAGCGTAGTCAGCCAGCTTCGTGACTTTGCTTAGCTTCCAGCGTTGCAAAGGGATAACCTTTCACTATCTAGGCGCCCTCGAAGGAGGGGTCCCACGGACTTCTTCCCCGAAGGTCAAGCCGTAGTTCCTGTCCCTGGGAGAAGTGGAAGGAGTTAGGAGGATGGAGCGCCCTTTGCCCTAAGAAATAGGCGGCTTCGCCTTCAAGCCGTCAATAAAATCGAGCTAATATGTGATCATGACAGTACACTGATGCATAGGTCTTCTTTACTTTACGGCCTTTTGATTATGATGCATCATGAACGTGCCAATATGTGATCGGGGTGAGCGGTGGTTAGATATAGGGGCGGCTTCGCCGGCTTGGATTGGAAGGAAGGGCTTCGCTTTCCGATCGCTTTTTGAGGCCGGTTTGGATGAGCGTGGGCAAGTTCGGGATTCACTATCGCTTTCCGCTTGGAGCGGCTCACCCCCTTGTCACTTAAAGGGCGAAGTCGCCGAAGCGAGTCTAAAGGCCAAAGAGTCATCTTTGAAGGCTACTATGCATCCTTATTCATAGTAGAGTGTAAGGTAGGTTTGGGTATAGCAGGACTTGAACCTGCGACCATTAGGTTAAAAGCCCAATGCTCTACCAACTGAGCTATACACCCCAAAAAAGATGTAGTAGTAAATAAGGATTGGTACGGAAAAGAGGCCGGCCCCCCTTCTTCTCATCATATTAAAGGAGCGCGGCTCTGTATGAGGCTCGTACTGCAGAGCAAGCGGAAGAAAACGTAAGGTCGCGCGTTAGCACTCCTGCAAGAAAACGGATGCGCTAAGGCGCAACTTCGCGCAGCTGCTACGCCCTTGCTTCTTGCCCCTTATTTCAAACTCAAGGAAAGCCTTGATCGATATGAGAAAGATGCGCTCAAGCGCCCAACCTAGTAAAGGGGCTTGGGCTCGAAAGCCGGCCTTACTCAACAAGCACCTTTCTTAGTAAGGTTGCTTGTTTCCACTCATTGAAGATTCTATCTACAAAAGAAGGTCAACGGGGGATACTCAAATAGCTCTCACTGACACCAGAGAAGGTGAGGTCGTCTTTCTTTCCAGCCGCCATACGGTTCGCCTTAAAGCCTTAAGGATCAGGGGAGGAGCAGTTATCTATGTAATTACGTTGTTGGCCGTTGTTCCGGTCGAGCACTCTCTTTTCTTTGTCCAATTCCGTCTTACCAAACAAGACTGACTTCTTACCAACCCGCGAAGGGTTGTGAGGCTGGACCAGGTACGAAGAATGAATCTATATCTGTGCACGGAAGTTGCTGGCCGGCGGCCGCTCAACTGTTCGAGCGCAATGCAGTGGTGTTGGTTCCGATTCGACAAAGGTAGAATGCCTGGTCGAAGGTCCAGTACAGTAGGTAGCAGGCGTGTTCGTTTTGGCTCCCGAGCGAGAACGATAAATAGGCGATGCACCATCCTTGCTGCTACGTACGTTTTCCTTGACTTGACAGATTCATTCAATTGAACCCACACTCAAAGGAGGACCACAAGCTCGGGGCTCGACGAAACGGAAAGTTTCAGCATGTTGAAACTTCTTGGGGTTAGCAGTGAAAGAAAGAGCCCGGCATTCATTTCTTCATGAATATTCATAGCTGAGTCTACTAAAAGAGGGACCAGCCTCGTCGTGGTGATTAGAGGACACCTCTGATCGTTCACCTCTAATGTGACACGTTCCCTCCCAGTTATATGATCAACGGGATCAGTCGGCTAGAGAGCGGGGCTATTCTTCTTCCGTGGAGACAAAGTCGTCCCTTCTACTGACCGAACCCTCAGTTCGGGGGCCTTCGTCAACATGTTACGAAGCTCCAGTCTTCGGTGGGTCACCATTACTTGACTTAGAAAGGCGAACATCTGGGCAAGGGAAAGCGCAGTGCGCCTGGTGCAAATGGCTTTCTTTTTTCATGATATACCAATCAGAATGGAGGGTCCTACCTACGTACATGATTGATAGAATCACTACGTAGGGGGGGCGGTCAACTTGATGCGGGAGAGGCATGAGTGCAGTTCGATCTTGTGGTGTATTCGTTTGTAGTGAGTAGGGCCTCTTTCTCGTTGATCAGTTCGCCTCCGCTCTATTGAAAAGTAGGAATTCCTACGGCGGTTTTGTCAACGAACGCGTCTCGGGCCGGATTGACTAACCTAACCCACCCTTAAGGAGGCTTTTCCATAGTTGGGTGTCCGCTTTAGTGTGATTTACGAAGGCTAGGCTAGGTTTGGTAATATCCAAAACAAATGAAAAGAGGTCGGGGTCGATAGGTGGCAGTTGGCAAGGAACTTGATCCCCCCCAAAAAAAGGGGGAAGCCGCGGTCGAACTCTTATTCTGGAAATAAGTCGGGGCCCTTTTACCAAGTCTACCAGATAGAAGATGATAGAGGGCCAACTATCGTTGCCTTGCACAAGACGGTGCCCTTTCACTTCGAGTTCCTTCCTTCGTAGTCAAATCTGATGATACGCTTTGGCGATGTTACCTACCAAATAAAAGGCCTGCTAGGTGATCGAAATCGCTCAGGTCAGTGAGGACTCACTCACTCACCTACTCCTTATCTATTTAAGACTTTCTTCTATCTACTTAATTTAAAAGGCGACCCGCCGCGCCGGGCTATAAGATAAGATAGAGTTCTTGTACTACTTGATTGACTGGTAAGAAAGAGCTTCCGTAAGAACTGGAAGACTCTTGTATGTACGGTAACCCTCTCTTCCGCTACTGGTGGACTGTTGCACAGAAAGGGCGACAGAAGCAACCTTTCTTAGCGCGCTTTTCAAGCGCTTAGCTTCTGCTAGTGGCGGGGCGGCAAGGCCATGTTGTTCAGTTGGAAGCCTAAGCCAAGAAGGTACGAACGAAGTGACGGGCCCCTTTAGAAGATAGGGGGCGGCTTTCTTGTGGTAGTAATTGCGAACATCTCTCCTCTTCTCTTAGCGTGCACAGTTTGCTTACATGCCGCCTTAGGCACATCTCTCTTTCTTAGTTTCACGCTGGACTAATGATAATGAATGAAAGTCAGTCTTTTAGTAAACGTATATAAGCAGCTGTTTAGTGTATAAGCAATTCTTTAGTGGTCGCACCGAAAGTACGGTGGAGGTTGGTTGAAGATGATGTTACGCGGCGTTCAGAACCAGTCTTGAAGTGAATGAATTAGAAAGAAGTAAGGAAATGAGACGACTCTTTCTTGAACTATATCATAAACAGATCTTCCCCTCCACACCAATCACGAGTTTTTCTCTATTCCTCTCGTATATCGTCGTAACGCCCTTAATGCTAGGTTTTGAAAAAGACTTTTCATGTCATTCCCATTTAGGTCCGATTCGGATCCCTCCGTTGTTTCCTTTTCCTTCCGCACCTTTTCCTCGAAATGAGAAAGAAGATGGTACACTTGAATTGTATTATTTAAGTGCTTATTGCTTGCCAAAAATCCTACTTCTACAATTGGTAGGTCACCGGGTTATTCAAATAAGTCGTGTTTTCCGTGGTTTTCCCATGTTACAACTTCCGTACCAATTCGGTCGATCCGGAATGGATCGGTTAAACATTCCATTAGGGAGCCTGGTCTTGACTCTTCTGTGTGGTATTCATTCTCGTTCGGCTCTTGGAATCACATCCAGCAGTGGTTGGAACAGCTCGCAAAATCCAACCACTTCACCTACTTCATTGCCCCCAACCCTTTCTCGTACCTCTATTGAAACAGAATGGTTTCATGTTCTTTCATCGATTGGTTATTCCTCTCCGTTCGTATCTCTTTTTCCAATTTCGGTCTCGATTAGTTCACAAGATTGAATGGCCAATTCTCCTCCGAACCCTCGATTCGATTGTTTTCCAAGAATGTTGAGCCGGGTATGTAAGCCATGTATCTGGGAGGAACTTAAATAAAAGAAGGGCTTTCGGTTTTTTGCACCCCGTTTTGGTCTTGCAGCTATTTTTAAAATATATATATAAGAATCCCTTTTTTAGAAGAAAGATTATATATATGTCCAATCTCTAGTGGTGGTGGAACCAACCAAGATGTATGTCGTCCGACCCGACCTCAGACTCTTTCTTCCCGACCTATTTGACTCTCTGGCCGTAGTTATTTAGGTGGTATTCCGAGATCGAATTCCTCCCAGGAACACACGAAACAAAGATATGAACTGGGTAAATAGAAATGGAAAAGAGATGTTTCTATTTCATCCAAATTAGAAGCTTTTTCTACATCCATATGATCTACTAAAGTAGATCGGTATTGACCATATAATAAAAGCAGATCTTGGTCCATGGAGTCCCAAGAAGGTAAGAACTCCAACCTGTCCGATGCTTCTTCGGCCAAATACGATATACAAGTGGGACCTGCACTATGAGCAAGCTGTGCGAAAAACCGCTTCTTTTTTCCGGTTCCGAAACAACTTGGGCGAAATAGGGTTCTACCGGGAAACCATGGATTTTTGAGTTTTCGCCATTGGTTACTGGTTGAGCCACTGGAATGGAATGAGATAAGAATCCCTGGAGATCTTTCCTCTCCACTTACTCGTAACAGGCTTTTCTTCTGTAGAAGACTTCTTCCGAATGGCATAATTGTCCGACACTACGTTCCTCGATCTTCAAAGAAAACTGACTCCTCCTACTCCTCCTTCTCCTTTAGGATAGGATCCTCCTTGGTCCTTCTTTCACTAATGGTCTCACCATTTTCTAGTAGTAGTAGTTCGCGCGAGGGACTCTCCTTTCTATCGCTTGCCCTTGCCTTTCACTCTCATTTGGTCTCTTTCTTCTATAAAATAAAGCGAAGCAAAGCGCATGGCAAAGAAGCAGCCAGCTGCTTGCCCCCTTCCACTCGGCCTTTCTTCGCTGTGTGAATAAGGTCTTAGTCTGTATGGGCATTCTGGGCAGGTCGCAATAAGTCGCTAGTCGAAGGTTTAGACCAATCGCAATTCATCACCATCTTGCCCGCTTCCAATTGATGACTGGCTATTATATAAGTGTTGACCTAAGCCCCTGCGCAGGGGCTCGGCTCCCGAACCGTACGTGAGCTGTCTCGTACGGCTCTTCCTAAGAACTTGAAGCCCCCTCTCTCTAAATAGAAAAAAATGCATTTACAAGACAAAAAAGACTTTTTCAAAAAGCCTTCGCCCTCCTATTCAACGGGGCTATTAGAGAAGCAGCTTCGTTCCTTGACTTCTTTTCTCAGTCAAGCTTCCTTGTTCCTTAGTGTAGTCTCGGTCCATAGTTGTTGACTCCGTTCCTTATAGCCTAGTCTATATCCACAGCTGACGTGACTCCGTACCGACGCCTTTCCCTTTGTATAGTATACGGCTAAGTGACTTCGTAACCTCAACGTACTTTTTTTCTTACTGTAGCATAGGCCTTCGTCGGGCTTTCGTCCCTTCGCCTATAGACGGCGGCTTGGCTTCGCTATCGCTCATGACTTGGTATAGAGCCGTGTAGTCGTCGGTTTTACCACCAGAATGCCTATGAGATAGTGGTCGGCCTTTCGAATGCCTTCTTCCTTACTTTTCTGAGAAGCCCTTTACGACTATACTATAAAGGACAGGGGGGTGTTCACCTTTGGAAACTTAGCTACTTAAGTCCTTCTCAGAAAGTCAAAGTAAAGGCGAACGGCATTCTGTTCTACAGCTACAACACTGAATATTTCTTATTAATATTAAACATCTTAATAGTAGAACTACTTTCGTACTACTAAACAAGGAAACCTTCGGTTCCCTTTGTTTGAATAAACGCCGCTTATTTTAGTTTACATTCAAACCAAAGTAAACCAAGCCTAAGCGGTCACGACATCTTGTTGATATTGATTGAGGAGTTTGATGGAGTTTAGCTGACTGAATCCATAAACCTAGAAAGTCGCCGTCACTGGTACTTTTTTATTTTAATTTGACTCTATAGGTAGGTATCGGCGGGGCTTGCGTAATGTAGTTGTAGTTAAGGCTGAAGTAGCGCTTTTTATTTTAGAAGATCTACTGAAGTACCAAAGGCGAACGGGGCTCCCAGGCCGGGACGTCTGGCAGAATGCTTGGCCTCCTGCGCTGGAAGCGAGACCCGAAGGGTGAGCTTATGGCGGTTAGCTTCTAGCACTAAATAATAGGCATTAGGCATTCTGAGCTGAAAGGAGGCAAGCAAATGAAGGGAGGCATTACGGGCCGACTACAAGAAAAGCAAAGCTTCGTAGACTCGGTCAAGTCGCTTATAGAATGCCGACGACTATTTTCCACTTAATTAATAAGTGAAGGGGAGAGGGAAGCGAGGCTTAGCGAGCTTTATAAGGCCGACCACTACATAAGCCGCTGGCGGAGAAAGCTCGAAGAGCTTCCCTTCATTCATTACTAAGCCAAGGTCCCAGGTCTCCGAGTCAGCCCGCGCTTTTTCGAAGAATCCTGCACCCATGGGCATACGGCCTGGCAGGCCTTCCCTTTCCGCCGGAGCTTCATGGGCGTTGCCCCGTTCCCCAATCAGATGTTTGGATGTGAGCTATACTCCGCGAGGAGCCAAACGGGCGTATGGCCTTGCCATTTGACCTCTTTTCCCGTGTGACTAGGAATGCTCAGTGACAACCTCTCAATTGTCACCGCCTGACCTCTCTTGCTACCACGGTAGCACCTAGTGTGGTCAGCACCAATCGTGTTCGGGCAACGAAGCTTACACTCATTCACATTGGTTCATCCTGCTATGCCCTGGGCCTTTTGCTCTTCTAACGTAAAAGGTGGCCGGCCATTCGTCAAGGCCCAGGAATCCGCTGGACATCTCAGCGGCGGGATTTGATACCCGCATCCGATCGAAGTTGCATTTTAGTGCTCCCCTAACATAAAGGGGAGCTTTTTCTAAGTGGGTCGCTTCGCGCAAGACATTGCTTAGGACCAACGGGTCACACGACAGGTGCACGATCTACTTTGCACGTTCCATCCTTCAGCCCTTCGCCTATCGGCTTGGCAGGCAAGCTACCTTGATCCGTCTTCGGCTTCGATTCGTTACGCTCAGAAGCTCCAACAAGCCCTAAAGTCTCTTGCCGCCTAAAACTCTGCCAAGAGAGCGCTGCTTTACGTTTGATCCTATGTACCCATAGAATGCTATGCGTTCTCCACTTTCGGATCTCGCAAAGAGAGAACGTGTTTTTTCCTCTGACTTTCTCTCTCATTCGCGGAGCGAAGAAAGCGGGCTTTGCCCCAGCTACCGCTATCCTTGGGAAACCAAAAGAGCTACCGAAGGAAAGGGATGCAGTCTCTCCCTTGGCCTTTGGAGAGGAGAGGGCAGAGAAGAAAACGTCCTTCGCGCAAGTTTTTTTGCTTCCTGCGTCCTTACTAGTAAAAAAGGGGCTCTTCGACCAAGAAGGCATTCTGGTAGGAAGGCCGACCACTACATAAGTCGCCATCCGTCCAGGAGAGAAGCAAGCTACCTTTCTTTGATCCCCCTTCCCGGGCAGGGAAGAGAACGAAAATGGACCGCAGATGGTAGTCGTGGTTGATTCGAGGATCTTACGCGGCGGAGCGAACTCTTCTATCGTCTTGCATTTTCTCTGGCGGACCCCCCCCCGGTCCATCGTACTGGAGCGATTCGAGAAGAACGATTAGGCTCATATTCTATCCTTTCTACAATGCCTATAGACGAAGTGCTTCGTTTCAGATCAATTCTTCGCTGCAATCGCTTCGATCCACCCCCTCGGTGAAAAACCGTAATACGCCCTGAGGAATTCCTACCAGCAGACTTCCCTGTACTCAAAGTGAATTGTCTAAGTGCTCTCCTTTGTCTCATTGTTTATCTCGTAATCATTCGATTCCGCCCCTAAAGCTAGCTCCTACTCCTCCTCCTTCTCCTTTAGGATAGGATCCTCCTTGGTCCTTTTTACATAACACTCTTGGCCGCCCAAGAGGACTGGCTATCTTTCTCTTTATACGCAATATCTTGAAAGGCAAAGAAAAACAGCGCACGGACAGGAAAGGACGACGTACTATGAGACTTTCTGTTTTATTAATCTCCGCGAGCTTAATTCTTCTTCGATATCCATATATTTTCTATATGGTTCAAACAAACATAAGAAATAGCGGGTTCCTGATAGAGGGAAATCCACAGTTACATTCGGAATTTAAGTACATCTTAATCTCTTTTTGCCTTTATTCATTCATTACAATGAGAAATTTCCACTGGATTTATTGTTCTAAAAGCGTAAGTCAGATTTTTTAGAAAATACCTTTCTGGGTTGCTTTTGCTTTTCCAGCATTCGCCCCTTCAGTAGCCTTTTGCGCGGGTCCTGCTCCTGCGCTTCCTGACCTCAACGAGATTCCAGTAGGCCTTTCGCCTGCTGAAATAGCGCAATTGCATCGGGAGACTGAAGAGAATGCCGCCCAGTGTGACAGGCTCTTGCAAGAAATCTGTGTGCAGGCAAGAGAAGTTGCCCGTGAGCAGGGAGGAGTGCGGGACGAACTCATGCTGGAAAAACTCGTCGACGCCGTCAAGTATCTTGCAGACGTGGACGAGTTGCCCGAGGAGAAAGGAATCCCCGCTCTCATTGAGGTCAGGGGGGAAATCACTAAAAAAGAGCCCTCGACCATTTGGTTTTATATCGATCAAGAAATGAAAAGGTGGGGCGGTCGGGGTCTATGCTGAATTCTTTTTCTTAGATAGAATGAATGGAAAAGGGGTGCTTGTGTTGTGGTTTTCGTAGTTGCAAGAATTTTTTTTTCGAGAAAAGGTCCTGTCAAGTCGGTCCGCTAACGCCTTATCTTCCTATTTATAAGCCACAGCTTACTTCGACGTTTTCAATTTCCCATAGAGGAACTGCTTCCTGCGTCTGCGGCCGTTGCAGCTAAACTAACGGAGGAAGGAGGAGGGGGGGGGGGGACATCAAATGGATTTTTGTTAACACAGAACTGGAAGAGGTTCGATTCCTCTTTGATGTTGTTAAGCCAAGAGCGCAAAGCGCATGCGCGAAATGAGAGCTAGAGGAATGGGAAGACAAGAGAATGCCCGGGTACTCCATCTACCAAAAGAAATGATTGAAATAGAGCGAAGAATGGAAAGGCAGGCTGCGAAGGCGCTGACTCAAAGGCTGATAGGATTGAACTCAAAGGGAAAAGGAAATAGGCTAAGCAAGAGGATTTACCATCGATCGTGAAAGACGAAGTGACTCACCAAGAGCATTGCCCATCAGGGGCTGCGGGGACAGGAGCTAGAAGAACTAAACCAAAAGAAAATGGCCGTAGAAGGCTAGCTTTCAGAATAAGAAAAGGCACCTTATTAGCACGATAGGGGGATGCTTAGACAAGAAAAAAGCATTCAACAAAACTTCAAAAATTCTTTCTTAGGAAGGAATGGAAAGATAGGAAGCTTGGAGAGCTAATGGAAAGAAATAGAAATAACAGATCTGCGATAGAAGTCGAATACAATTAAGTAACTAGGGGCAAGATACAGACTTTAGAGCGTCAAGTCATACACAAATCGGAGTGACTTCACTACCTGAAGAAAGAAAGCTGCTTCGGCAGGGTCGAAGAAGACGTGTAAGACACCGAGGGGCCGGGGCTTCTTTATTGTAAGGCGTCTAGAAGCCCAATTTTTGTCATGTCTTATGGGCACACAAATGTTCACAAAGGAAAAGGCTCTCCATGGGCAGCGTCTGCTTCGGCTCAAAGCGAATAGGCTGGCAGTCTTGAAGCGACGGAGAATTCTTTAACTGTTCGGTGTCGGCATCTTTTCCTACTTCTAACTGTTCTCCTAACCGGGCAAGGTAATCGGCTAACCGGGAATTCATCTTCAGAGCTAAGTCCCAAGGAGACAGGTTGAAATGTACGGGCGTAGGTTAGCGTCTCGTCCTACAAATGATAGCCTTTGAAGGCCGCCCACGGGATGCGCTGTACGGTAGTAGTTTATGTTAGCTGCTTATCCGGTGCCTTCTTTACGACTTTCGACCAAGCCATTATTGAAGAAACTCTTGTTTAGTCAGGACGTCGTTCCCGTCCCTTGTGGTGCTTTTTCAACCCCTTGCTTTGACTTGGTAAATTTCATCTGGATTCGCTCCAATTCCAAGAGATACCGCATTATCTGCATCACCAGTTCTAGGCGTATACTATGTTCCAGAGCCTTTAGTTTAGTTGCAGAGCTAGAAGCTACTATATATAGATAGTGCCCGATTTCTATATCCTGCCTGCGAATCGAAGCTCTTATCTCTCTAGCTCATGAATAAATCACCCGCCGGAAAGGAATAGCCGGAATAGAATGAAGGAATGATTCAATCTTCCATCATTTCAGAGCCGACGCCTCCTTTTCTGCCTTTCTATCTATACTTCCCATCCCAGCAAATTATGGAACAAGCAACGGCTTTCGCGCGAAAAAGTTTTTTTGCTGGGTCTCGCTTGCACATTTCTGGGTTTGACCTTTCGTCCCTTAGTCTCACTATGTTCAACTAAGCCACTTCGTCCCTAGACTCGGATTTGCACGCCTTTCAAAACCTCAAAGGCGCAATCCAGTTAGGGGTGGAACTGCGTTTTATCGCTGCCAAGCTTCCGGTAGCGAGAGCACGACCACTTATAACCGACTTACTTGATAATGCCTCCACCCTTTCTGACCTCTACCAACTGAGTGACGAATTGGATAACCCATCCAGTCCTCTATCGCATCGAATTGACGAATTCATTCTGTTGTGTAAAACCAGTGAAGGTGGTGGTGCTCAAACACCAAGTGGGGCTGGGGAGCGAAATTGCTAGTTTTCTTTATATTCTCATTGAAGAAAAGCGAATTTACGAGGTTTCAAGAGCGTGGTAGCTCGACCCTCGGTAGAGTGGCGAAGCTGTGAACGAATGGGTTAGGCGAAAAGGGGAGGCGGGGATCACCTCTAACAAGCGTATGCTTTCGAGTCTAGATTTTCACTCTCGACTTTCGCCATGTAAGGAAAAAGATTGTGGTTCGATTCCACAGCGTGCTTCTTTTATCCCATCAATCAACGCCTGCTGCACAGAAAGAAGAAAGAGGCTCGAGGTTCTAGTATAGATAGGGAGTGAAAGTTCATAACATTACTTGGGATGGGAAAAAGTGGTTGATGCTAAAAAAGACGGGGTTTCATCAAGCTTTCACTTTTTCGATCGACCTCACCGACAGATGATCGAAGGCCTTAACTAGTAAAATATAAAGAAAGATCTTTAAGTCAATTAAATAAACTAGTCAATTTCTGGTCACTAAAAAGTGAACTTCCTTCCTTCGACAGTCGGAAAGTCTCTTAGGCGGTCTGAGGATACCAGCTTCGCGGGACCGCAGTCCAACTCAAGGCTAAGCTTTACGGTCCTGCCGCTTTCTCGATCAACTAACCGAACTCTTGAAGACAAGGAAAGGGACTGATTCACAAAGGAGTCCGGCACCGACCCGGATAGATGATGCCCTATCGCACTCCCTTCGATCCGCTATCAATCCGCTTGATCAAACAAACGAAAACAGTCAAGTGATGCTTCTCTTTTATTGTAATCTTTTAGCAGGGAGCTTGGGATGGGCCCAAGTAAAGGCCAGCTAGTGTCCTATAGCGCGCTCCCTTTCTTTTGGTATCTTTCGCTTGGAACCTAATCCGCGAAATGGATACAAAAAAGGTGGCAAGTTTTTTCTCAATCGAGAGTCATTTCCCTTAGTGACTGACGAATGGAATCAACCAGATCTTTACTTAACTTGTTTTTTGTTGCTCTCTTTTGTTCCAACGAATGTCGTATCTTGCTTCTCTTGTGCCCTCTCTTTCTATCGCAGCCCCTTTCTTCTTTTTAACTCGAACTGTGGTACACGACCTCCTTTTACTGGAAAGACCTCTATTGGACTGGGAAGTAGCGCGGGAAAGTATGAAATGCTCATTTGCTAGTTAAGTAGATCCTTTGTAAAGTGTATTCCTTCCTTGGCAGTACGGAAAGTCTGTATCTATAAGGAAGTCTCGGGGCTCCCAAGTACACGATTGTTTAGGTGTGTGCTAAAAGCGCTTCCTTTAATGCCAGCCTGTATCTGAACCCCCTTTCCATATCTCGGAGAAGGTATGCAAGCAAGTCATCTGTGCTAATAAGTTCCTGCCTTTTTTTTATAGGTAAGACATGGGGCAATAAGCCCGCTTTCACAAATTCCCGTCTTTCTCGATCGAAAGCTAAGCGTGCCAAACCATCTAAGCAAAGTCCTATTTGTCAAAGAAGAGAGCCAAGACAAGCTCAAGTCATCCGGGATAAGAGAAGGTCCTATCCTAATAAGCCGGGGTAGGACCGGTCGAATAAGCAGTAATTCATCTTTGCGTAGATGAAGAATGGGCTACTTCCTCACAGATTGAAGACTTTAATACCAAGAAAGATCCTTCTGAAACATAATATTTTACTACCTCAATAAATGCCCGAGAGCATTCAATAAATCTTCTCTTCCTCTATCTACCCCAGCCTCGGTTCGGTCGGTCATGGGGCTTCCCTCTGCCAAGAATTGAGAGAAGATATTTCGCTTTTACTCAGTACACAGATTCGGATTAGTCAAAATAGAACTAGACAGATCAAGGTGCGGAAGGCAAGCAGCAAATCCAATCCTTTTAAAAGAGAACCTGAATCCCCTCTTTCTGCCCTACTTCATGCCAATCACTCTCCTTCCTTCCCCAAGAGCCAACCATGGCATGGCATTCGATGCATCAAAAATTTCATTGCCTTCCTCTAGAGCATCGGATTCAATAGCAAGGGTTATTCAACTAAGACCGGATTCTGTAGCAGAGGAGAGCAGGAAAGAGACAACAGCGGTTATTCTAATTGAATGTCAACCCGCCTATTCTGATTCACTTTACCCAATAAAGGGCTATGCGAAATAGGGATTGCTGCTTCCACTGCGCTACCTTCCTAAGCCCTTACTCCTTTTCCTTTTGCACCTGCCTTGTCGAAGTAGAAGATGTGGCATTAGTTCGAAAATACTTTCTTAAAGTGGCGAATCGGCTTCTCCCTAACAGGGCATTCTATGCATCTTCAGCTAGCTTTCCCCCGCCGCCTACTATCTAGCTGCAATCCTTCCCTTAACCCTAATCATGCTTAAGACATGGAATTGGATGCTTCTTACCCCAAAAGTCAATAAATAGAAGAGTGAGGAGGGATTTTTTGGCAAAGCAAGACTGATTAGCTCGCCTAAGGGTCGTAGCGGAAGAATTCCTCATCTGCGAGCTATTGGGGATCTATTCTCAGGAAGGAATGAAAGGACTGACTTTCCTTACCTAATAACATCTTAATCTACGATCTACGAATAAGAAATAGGAGCATCTAGCCGAGTAGCAGTCAGTAGGCGGAGAAGAAGTCAAAGGCGAATATCTCTTTGCCCCCCTCTTCAGTCAATGCTTTGGCCTTCGTCTCTTTTGCCCTTTTAATTAGTTTTTTGCATGTGTAGGGGCACTTTTTTAACCTAATCGATAGTTGTTAGGATGAATCACACGTGGGAGAGATATGAAATCTCTGAGCAGACTTAAATCCCTTACTTTGCCATTCTTTCCAGAATAGGATTTTGCTTAATATCATTTGGATGGACTCAGATCCTTTCATGTAGGAGAGTCTTTGATGGGCTTTGAATTTGGATAGATCCAGTGGGCCTTCTTGCATGGACTTGGGCTTGCTTACTGGCTTCGCTGAGGATGGGATTCCCTACCCGATGAGTCTGGCTAGGCTATTAGGCACCTTTGGTCTAGGCTTTCTCAGGCCTATCCAGAAGTCTGAAGTTCCGTCTACAGAAGGTCTAATTCTGAGCCGAAGCTCTATTTATTGCCCTATTCCCTTTCCTGACCAAAGTCACTAAGGAGGGGCCGGGGCGGACTGCAATTCGTCTGAGCTTAGTCTTCTCTTCTGAGACGATTGGAGGCTGGGGAAAGGGCACTCTTGAAGAAGGGCCTGCCGTACGTAGGGGTGAAGAAAGCTCCTTCTCTTATAGGAGAGGCGCTATTGAATGAAAAAGAAAGTCTTCAAGAAGTGAGAGAAGGAATCATAAAAGAAATAGCTTTCGACTAAAGACGCAGACGATGAGCAAAAGTCTGCTTTAATAAAGTAGCTCGGGGGAACCTTAAGACAGGACATCGGGGCGAAGGTATGAAGGTACGGCAATGCAGCCCAGTCTGGTCTGAGGAGGAGTGGGACTGTGAAAGCTGCAGCAAAGGGAAAGGACTTTCACCAGTTTCTTGAGTGAGAAGCGGATGTTGGTGAAAAAAGGAAGTTGAGTTCAAGTTTGGAGCACATGGCATAAGCCAAAGATCCCGGGATGACTCTAAAAGCTAACGAGATGATTCTGGTTAAACCGGGCATTCCTCAGAGCAAGGAAAGATCTTTCAAAAATAGAATCAAGAGAAAGCGCTAGAACCGATGTAAGTAAGATCCGCTACAACTAGAAGTCGATCTGGTACCTTCCTCAGGGTACTCAACAACTAGAGTCATCTCCCTTTCTCCTTTTAGCTTTAGTCGGTCGAGTAGCTTATTCGAACGTTGTGAACTCATTCCTGCCTTTGCAATACCAGCGCATCTTGTGCCACAGAAGCGGTTGTGCTCTGCCTCTTCCCCTCTATCAGAAGATTGCCTTGTGTGGAAGGTTGACTCTGAACTTCAGTCAATGGGAGGAATCCCCTTATCTAAGGTTCTTTGTATGGCACTCTAAACTCTCTTTCTTACGCGAGACAGAAAGTGTAACTACCGAAGCTCTTTCAACTTGTCCTGTCTTTGGATAAGTATTGCGGTTAAGTCAGTTAACAAGATGAGAGTCGGAAAATTGAAATAAGAACTGTCAAGTGATTCTTGAATGCTTCTACTTATGTAGATGGAGTCCAGTACGCTACTATATATACTTAAAATTCCCAAGACAATATCGGGAGTACCCATCTTATGTGATATGTAACTAGATCGTCAAACTCTTTCCCGCTATACCCAGCCGATTCTCAAGGACAAAAGGTATAGCATTACATTTTAACAGACAGATGAAAGCTAGGTCTCTACTCCTTCTTCATGAGGAAGAAAGGCCTTGTTATCATCTAGATCGACGTAAGGTGCGTAGCGGTGTAGAGTCCAACTAAGACTTCCATGAAAGGTCTCATTCATCTTGATTGAGGAGTTTCTTACTGACCGCTAAACCTGCTCCTTCTGAGAATGGTTTTACCCCGCTCCTCAATCTTATTCTGTTTCCGATCCTGCTTCAGATTCTCTTTCAGTTGTGGAAACAAGCCCCTATTCCTATCGGTTGAGTAGCCCAAGCTCCTTAAGTATTGTCCCCTCTCCTGTGAAAGAAAGAGGTTGATGCACCCAGCTACCCGAAGTAGAGCTTTCTTTGTCCCACCTTTCCTTACTGACTTTCCTAGTTTAGATAGCGTATTGAGAATCATGTCAAAATACACCAAGACCTGGGCCCAGGTTCTCTTTCTTCAAGAAAGGGTAGCTTTAAACAACCCGGTTCCAAACACACCAAACAAGCAAGCGACTCCCCTTCCTTAGCGTACCCGTCCATTAAGGCATTCTTCCTTCTTGCGTATGTGTTATAGCTCATAGCTCTAAGCCCCAATTCCTTGGTGAAAAGAGCTGTCGCCTTTAAATCATCGAAAAAAGAAAAGAAGGAACCGCTCGAAAGGGACCACACAACAATGGCTCATAACTGGAAAACATAACAACAATGTCTCCTAGCTGCAAAAGAATGGCTCCCAACTGAAAATTTCTCTCGATCACTCTCTAACAGAAAGCCATTTTCCCTTTCGCAAAAAGTAAACTTGGACTTCTTTCCTAAGCGGAGATTTGGACTACATGGACCTAAGCAACCCGCCGACAGGGGCAGCCTTTCACTGTTGGAAACTTTGATTTAGATTGGTAGGATTCTGTCTAATCTTTCCTAATTTATAAATTGCACTCAATCAACATAGTTTCCACTCATTCCTTCTCGACCGCCTCTTTTCTAGTCACTTTTGATCAAATCTTTCTTGTGATTTTCTATTCTCTTATGAGAAATGGTTTGCTTCGTTTGAGCCGTCGTCGCTTAATGCATGTAGGGGGGCTGGGGCTTTTCCCCCACGACCCCTTTTAAAGGAGAACCAGAAGAACAACAATGAACTCAAAGCTAATGAAGGAGATCCGCAACTTGAACAAGGTACACGGGATCTTTCCTACCCCTTTCTATTTCGACTTCTTTGAAAGGTGAAAGAGTAAGAAGCTAGACCGACTTGCTCTTAAATTAAAAGCAGCAAGAGCAAGTAAGTAGGCTTTTCTCCGCAAGAACAATCTTGACTTTCTTTATACTTTATAATATAAGGCCCTTTAAACGATCGTAAATGGCCTGAAATGTAACGACCTATGAGAGAAGGGTTTTTAGAAAAGAAAGCGTACCAATCCGGCAAACAAAGCAAAAACAACGGCTCCTACATAAATACAATAGAATTGAAATGCTGTCACTAGAACGGACCACACAAATAACATCTTTCTAGCCGCCTAAAGGAAGTATTCAAAGATAAGATAACGCTATGCGCACACAAGCTAACTTCAGGTATGCAGTTAGTTCTCAAGCGATTCCTTCGGATCTTAGGTGCGACCTTAGGGAGCTTGTTTTGGCAGCTACTCTCTTATAGTTATGTGTCCTGGTTTCCGAGTTCTAGTTCAAGGCAGGGCAGGACGGGACTCACGGGGGTTGGGGGGAGCCTTCCCCCAGGGAAAACCTAATAAGACTCATTCTAATACTTGAGTTCAAGCTCCTAC
Organism: Nicotiana sylvestris; assembly: GCF_000393655.2. NCBI lineage: Eukaryota > Viridiplantae > Streptophyta > Magnoliopsida > Solanales > Solanaceae > Nicotiana > Nicotiana sylvestris. The sequence continues at coordinate 107,567,182 of NC_091058.1, read as the reverse complement.
TTCGAAGTAAGCCTATGGGTTGTTTCGAAGCTTAGTAGCTAAAGCGTACTTGCGTGTTAAAGGGGCGGATTTGGGCTACTAAGTGGAACCAGACCATTCAACTTGCCATTTGCACTCTCCTAGGGTGCGATCGTAGGAAGCTCTATTAGCGAATGCAATTCCCCGCCCGATAAGACTGATCATGCCCTGCTGCTTGGCTTGGAATCAAACTAGCCTATCATGCCCTTTCTTCATTCCTATATGGACCCATATTCCTATGTTCTTCCAATGTTTACTGTATTACTGGGATTCCTATTTACTGAACCATATCAAAGAAGCTACTTTCTTTCTGGCTTTTATACCCAGGTATAAAGGGATAGACAGTCTAAGAGAGTGCCAAGAAACAACACATACCTATCACTTTTGGAAGGTTTGGAACCCTCGATTCATCCGACTCAAGGAGAAAAAGAGAACAAGATGGGGGGGCTTGCCTCCTCGTTCCCTTTTACCTATGCCATGATGCTCATGGGCAGCTTATCTCTAATTGGATTTCCTTATCTTTCTTCTTCAAATTACGAGTAGAGATTTGGGGAGAGTGGATAGGACAGGGTGGTGGATGACGTAAAGGAAGGGAAGGCCCATCCCGTGCTTTCGAGCGATTCTTCCCGCAAAAGGCAGATCTTTTTCTTTCCGTCCCAAATAGAACAATAGAATAGGGACTTAGATGTGACCAAGGTGCTTGCAAGCTTAGGGTTAGCAGGTTGTTGGCTGGGAGAGCTGGTAAAAGAATGAAACCTTCAAGAGACCATGGTTAACAAGCCAGCTGAGGAAGAACAATCTCCCCCAGCAATACCG
>NC_091058.1:103033848-103091348 GCF_000393655.2 Nicotiana sylvestris | reverse complement strand
TTCTCCCAGAGCCGGAGACACAGGCCGCTACTCCTTCAGAAACCGGGAATCCGCAAGGAAGGATAGGACACAGAATAAAGACCTAAAGTTGTTCGTCGGATGAAACCGAGAACCGAAAGATGTCTATCAAAGAGCGAGAGGGACTGACTAGACGGCTGTCAACCAGCTCTGAAGGTTGCAAAGCCTTTAGAGTGCCCCTGAACGGAAGGAAGGAAATATATTTAGAAATCTTTCCTAGCTACCGGGGAAGGGTAGAGGAGAACATAAGTAACCATCAAACTATAGAACCTCACCTCAAACAAAGGCCCTCGGAAGAGCCTGAAGTAGAGAAACCTACAAATAAATAAAAGAATACCTGTCAAAAGCTTCACCTCGGTAAACCTTTGGAATAAAGATCGTCGAGCCGCCGACAACTCCCAGGGTTCACTAAAACAGGGGATACTCCGCGAAAGACTATTGAGTGACCTGTCGAGCTGATCCGACACCAAGTGGGCCGCACCTCTGAGGACTCAATATGAAACAGAAAGGTGTTCCTTTAAGCCCTAAAGTCGTCCGCTTTCTCACCGGTCGCAGAAAGTCTTTTAAGAAAAAGGCTTCCCTAAATTTTCGTGGCATCCGGATCGGGATACCCCGGCATGACGAAGACTGGCCCCTTTGTTTCGGGGTACCGCCGTTGTCACAGAGCATGGGAAGGACGCGCAGCGATTACCCCGAAACCTTCGCTTGCTTGGAGGCATCTGGAGGCTCACGCAACACAATCGGCGAGCAGACCCAAGCCCAACCATTACAGTCCGGAGACGCGTGGGTGTGACGTCCAGGAAGCGGACGTGTAAAGCATATTGCTTTTCGCATATCACTTATCCCGGTCACCCCTTCCATCTAGAGAAGGTAAGTTCAAAGCCTAATTATTTCCTTTTCTACTTATTCACATCCTCACTCGAATAAGACAAAAGCCTTCGAACTTACAGCCACTACCCCAAACATCTTTCTATGACACCCTGCCCGACATCGTCACGAGTAAGCCCCCTTTCTTGTTTTATGTTTTTCAATCGCCTTTGTTTATTGTGAATCCGTTCGACATATATGCCTTCACTCGGGCCTAAAAAAAGTAGAGAAATGTTGAAGTGACGTCCAAGCCCGTGGTCGCAATGCCGTCTCCACGCAAGTCCTCGGTCACCGAGCCGACCTCGTCCGCTCGGAAGGACACAACCTTGGCCAGCCTTCCGAGTTCTACCCCCGCTACCACAAATATCACAGCCCATACACCGCTCGAGGGTACCTCCACTCCCCAACTGAGCAAAATAGAGCAAATTCGGTTGAGGCCCGGGAGATGAGGGAAAGGAGAGAAGAAAAAGGAAGGTTCTGCTGAGAGTCAAGTCCCCCTGCCGGAGCTCCCCGAACCTAAAATGGAAGTCGAGGGGATGCTCAGTGAGAAGAAGCGTCAAATGATTTGGACAGTTGTCGCGCTGGCGGAGCAGGAAACCTACAGGGAAAGGTTGGGGCAATGAGGAGCTAGAGGAGTATCTGCCGAACCTCTACCCCATCGACTACATCTATCGTTGAACCAACTGAGCATCCACTTGAAATAGCATAATCATCAGAACCGACTGCAGCTTCATTGACTGAATGAACTGGTGCCTATACCTTTCTAGGCTCCTGGTGCTGGCTGTAGCCGTGGGAGGTGGGGGCTCTACCAAAAAGCATGCAACGACACAATCAACAGGTGAGCCCTTACCCGCACTCCGAGCAGGTGGGTATCGACAGACACAACGACTTAATCAACCGGATCCACCGAAGCTATTTCCTCTAGACAGAATGAGGCTCCCGTTGAGAGATCTATTAGTGATTGGGCCACCCCTCCTGGCAAAGAAAGAAAGGCAGGTTCAGGCGATTGATCAAAAAAAGATTTCCTTCCCTTTCTTTATGACAGAGCAATTGAATGAAGCGGTGCGGGGCCTATAAGATTATGAATAAGCTATTTATTCTCCGTCCTTTTGAATAAAAAAACCTTCGGAATGATGGTAGTAGAGTAGTCGATCTGATCTCGCGCGCGGGCGGATAGAAATGCCTATAGATGAGGTAGGCGAGGGTAGCTTGCCGGCAAAAGGCGTGTATGGTAGTCTTTTGTTTGATGATAACGGGAAGGGCAATTGACTGCAACCTTTTTCGGCCTATTGGCTATTGGGTGGGGGCAACTGGAGGAAGACAGCACGGGGCAAAGCAAAGGGCAGAGCTTCAAGTGACTTGTTAGGGCTGTCGAAGAGCAAAGAAAAAAGTCACTCGAAGCTCCTCTCCTTAGAGTCAAGTGGCTTTCAGCTCCTCTGGCGCGCCCTAGCCGAGCGGTCCTCGCCTGCACAAGCAAGCAGATTAGCTCCCTCATTCTCTTATTGTGCCGGCAGGCCTGGGCGAACGAGGTAGGGTTAGATTAGATGGAGGAGGACTGCGAACGTCCATCCCATGAAGCGCCAGGGAACCATGCATTCCTCCCGGGCTGGGCTCTCGCGTGTCCGGGATCCGATCAGATCTACCAGCGACCGGTTTACGGAACAAGGAGTTAAGCAAGGGCCAGGAGATTGATAAAAGAACCTGGCCGAAGTCAGTCTTGTGTTCAATTCCGCGGTTGGAAGGATTTCTTTCTGCCATCTGTCTTTCCCTTCTCTCTCTTCTCTTAGCAAAGGTAGGTTCAAGTCAAAGCTTTTTTTGGCTTGCGGGCTCGGGGACTGCAGTCAGCTGCTTCCCTTGTAGTCGTCAGCTCGTTCTTGACAGATCCGATCGGGTGTTCATAATCTGGAGTAAAAGGATTCAAACCTTTGCATGCCGGTACCAAAAACCGATGCCTTACCACTTGTCTATACTCCATAGGCCTGTTTTGGATGGTAGGAACGGGGAGAGGGGGAAGGGAGAAGCAGGGCTCAAAGAACGAGCCGTGCAAGGACGCCGGGATATAGCAAGTAAGCAGCAAGGTTCTCCCCTTAGGACCGACTACAACAAGCTCGCGACTCTAATAGAAAGAAAGGGTAAGCTCTGCTCTATTTGCTTGCAATGTTATGCCTATCAAAGTTGGCGAAGGCTTCTGTAACCTTAGACTCGTTACGCTCTTCGACTGAACTCGTTGGCTCCGCGTCCATCGAAAGTCGGTAACTTTCATCACCGTCAGTATTTGGTACTCTCTCGATAGCTTCAATAGTTCACTGAAAGCCTTTGGTGTAATAAACCGCAAGCCCTTCAGAAAGAAAGACATAATATAATAATGAATTAGTTAATATTAATTAATAAAAAAAGGGTTGGTTAAGAACTATTGAGTGTAAACCATAGCAGTTACAGTCACTCAATGGAGATGTTCGCCTTTGTTTGGAATGAAGATGGATGAACAGGCACTTGAGCCTGGAATTGATGAAATTCGGGGAAAACATGGAAGCGGTCACTATACTGGGGGGGGGCAAGACATGACCGCGACTTAAGAAAAAAGTACCCTTGAAAAGGCTAAAGGAACGGGGGAATGACTACCTGTAATAAAGCACAGGCTAATACGAGCCGACCAGAAGAAGCAAGGCTTAGATTACCAAATCCTGGACACAATTTTTCTAGAGATGGAGAGCCCCTTGCCTCGCCTTTATGCACCTATCCTTCTTGCTTGCTTACCTATAGCTCTCTTGTCGTAGTGACTCTTCCTCTTTTCTAGTTTTTTTCTGTGTTAAAACGATAGATTTTTCTTTTGCCAATGAATTGTATCCGCCCCGATTCAATCAATAATGGGATTCTTGGCTAGAGAAAGGTTCTGTGACATGGACGCCCAGCCCAACTCAGTCGGTCGGTTGGCCCACCTAACAGATAATGAGATTCTCGATCGATTTGATCGAATTTCAAAAAGTCTTTCTCACTATTCAGAATAGTGGAGCTTTCGATCAAGATCTTCTCGCCTCACTTGTTTGGGCTCTCGCTCAAATCGAAACCTTTATGCGTTGGTAGGCTTTCGACTCAATCTAATAGCCTACCTATCGGGCGCCAATAATAGAGAAAGTTTTCGCATGGGCTCATCATCTGATGCAGAACCGATTCAAGAAAGCCCATCTCTCTGGCCTATCATTTGTTGGTCAATCCGACTGGCAGCTCCTGCATCTCCTGCCTCTCTATGGGCCCCCCTTGTTTTAGACTAGTTTGCTGCTAGGAGTCCCTAGATTCGAATTAATAATCAATAGAAGTCCCAATAGGAGTTTACTGACCTAGCTCTTCAATCGACGATCTACTGCTCCCTCTTAATAGCAGATGTCTATGCTTTGATTCAAAAGCCCTAGCCAGTGATGAATCCCCAGGTATTTAGTGTTTGGTTCTATAGGACCAAGAAGAGAGGACTCTTTTTTTCCTCCTCCCTTTAGTCCAGTTTAAACCCGTCCCAACAACGAACACCTTCTTACTACAAGGTGAGGCTCTGCCCTTCCCTTAGAATCCACTCCGGGTCGGAGGAGCAACTAGTCAAACTTCTTGAGCAGCCGAGATATTGAACAACGAACATTTGAAACAATTCCTTGCCTCACCCTGAGATGAGAGGGAAGGTCGATTTGACTCGAATCCTGGACCTGATCTTGAATCCTACACCGGTTAATGATGCGATGGGGGAAGTTTTTCTTTTTTCATCAATGCTGGCCCAGTCGAGGCTCGTCCATGCCCAATCCCGATGGGCCTTCGATTTGCCCCTACCCTAGCTCTATAATCCACCCGTCTTCCCCAGTCCCTGAAAGCCCTCCGGGGGCCTAGCCCTCTTTCTCCACTCGAGTCTGAAGTTCAGCAGCTTTCATCGTTGACGAACACCTGCGCTAATAAGACAAAGAAATGGAGAGTCTATGCCTTGAATGAATCAGTAACAACGGATTAGTGGAATGAGGGATCAAGAGACGGATAGGGAGGGAATGGCCTATCAATCATTGGTTGACCTTCCCTTGAACCAGTCACGGAGCTCTCAACTGAGTTGTTTAGGTTCTGGAATTCCATCTCTAGTTGGGGGTTTCGATTCGAAAAATGTGGTGCGGGTTCATCTCTCTCGACCAGTTCAGGTTCAAGGGAGGGTGATCGAGGGGACCCATACTTTCGATCTCTTCTCTATGGCGGGAGCTTTCGTATCAAGAGTGTGTTGGGGAGGCCAGGGAAGATGGATTGGATCGAGAGGCGATGCTTATGCCTCTTCTTTATCGATAGGATTCCCATCATTTTCAGTCTACGGCGAAGGAGACAAGGGTGAGGCACCGAACATGTTCTACCCTCATCCTCCATCCGTCATTAGTAATCTCAATTCGCTTTTCCTATTCACTAGTACATTGCGCGCTACAACTAGCAGCCTCTTTACTAGGTTGGGAAAAGGCTAGCACGCTAGCGTTCAACGGTTGATGAAAAGCCAACAACTTGTTAGGAGTCAGTTTTGGCTTGCCCCTTTCCTCTTATTAGTTAGATAGGTTTTCCACCCTATACAAGGGGCTGCTTGCTGCTCGCCCCTATCTCTAAAGTGGCTTATGCACGGAACTTGTTACCACTAAACGACGAAGCCAAGAGAGGAAGGAGGAACTTGAACCCTCAACCTCAGCCTTGGAAAGGCTATGCTCTACCATTAAGCTATTTCCGCTAGCTAAGGTAGTGGCGAAGCACTACTAAGCAATTCATGTATCACTTGATACAGACGACTTTTGTTTTTCCGTCGGACCATATCTTGACCTCCGATCGAGCTACGAACACGAGTAGATAGGCGGTTAGGGGGGGGAGAGGGCCGGCTGGGCCTGCCTTTTCAATCAATCTCCGGGCGTTCAGTGCCGCTATTGGTACGAGTTGTAAGGAGTCTTGGTCTCGAGTCAAGTTGGGGCGTCATTTCATTCTCGTAACGGGAATAAGTGCACCGCAAAACCAGACAAGTTGCTCCCTCACCTCGCAGCGGTAGCATTTGTCTTTTAAGTCATTTCCTAAGACGGCTCCTCTTATTCTACGATAATCCAAGCTGCAGCGGCACCTCACGAACTTCTTACTGGGGCAGTACTATAATAGGCATTTGCGAGTGTTTGGATGCACGTGTTTTGTTCATATTCCTGCGCAGTTAAGAGCAAAATTGTCCCCAAGGCGACCACTTGTGTCTTTCTTGGATATGCTCAGTCCGGGTATATATATGCTATGACGTGAAATCCAAGAGAGTCGATGTATCCTTAATGCTCTCTTTAATAGGGTCGCCTCATATTTTCCTTAACCTAATTAATCAGCCCCGGGGGAGAATGATGATGGAGATGTATTGCGGCCTTCTCCTGTTCATCAACTCGAACCTCATTCTTCTGCAGTTGATGTTACGGATTAGCCTCACTCTTCAGGCCAGCAGCTTTGCTCAGCATTTTCTGCCGATTGTCAGCCTGTTCAGCTGACCTCAGAGGATTCCTGTCACCCGGCACAGCATGTTTATTCTCGGCGGCGATTACAGTCTCTTTCCCAGGGTCAGGCTACTCCAGAAGATCAGCAGTCTAGCCCAGTTGCTTCCCTTCCAGTCGCTTCCTCAAATTCTGGATCCCGCTCTCAGCTTCGTCGATCCTCTCAAGTTTCTTATCCTGTTGAAGGCTTATGAATCGTTTTCCCCAAAAGATCGAGCTTACCTCATCTCAGTTCAATCTTCTCATGAACCTGAATCATTTGCTGAAGCCTCCAATCATTCTTGCTGGAGAGATGCTATACAGGAAGAAATCAATGCCCAGGAAAAAAATAATAAGACTTAGTCTCATTGCCTGCAGGGAAAGAAGCCATTGGCTGCAAGTGGATTTACAAGATCAAGCATAAAGCAGATGGCTCGGTAGATAGATCCAAGGCTAGATTAGTAGCTAAAGGATTCCTTCAAGAATATTGAGTCGAACCCCTTTAGAGATAGGGAAAACATTTGCTTCAGGTTGCTAAACACCATTCGTGGCATTCTTGCCTTGGCTGCAATCAAAAGGTGGCCTTATTTCAATTTGACGTGAAGAATAGAATGCCTTTCAACAACATAAGGGAAGGGGGCAAGAATAAGTTTCTATTCAGCCTCCTCCAACTCCAGGCTTCTCTTCTCCTAGGAATCCTAACTTGGTATGCAAGCTCAAGAAAGCGATTTATGTTACGGCCTCCGGCAAGCTAAAGCAGGCACCAAGATCTTGGTTTGAAAGGTGACAACATCATGTATAAGAGCCGAAATAAGAGTAGAGGAAGGAGCCGGTTTTCAAATAAGTAAATCGGATCATTCAATGTTTATAAGGAGGTCGACATCAGGTATTGTCCTTCTTCTGCTTTATGTGGATGACATTGCTTTCTCTAGTAATGACTTAGCTTCGATAAATGAGCTTAAGAGAAGATTAAGAACCCAGTTTGATATGAAAGATTTAGGAGACTCAAAGTCTCTTCTGGAGATTAAAGTGATGAGGTCGCAAAGAGTTTTGGAACCCAGTGCAAGTATTCATTGGATTTATTGTCAAAAGCTGGTCTTTCTGCATGCAAACCGGAATAAGATCTAAAATTAGCCTCAGATGCAGGAGAGCTATTGGATGACCCATCTACTTGCAAGGAGACTTGTTGGGACTCTTTTCTACCTGACTAATTATCGCCCAGACATTGCTTACACTTACAACATAGGAGGGAGTGATCAGCCGATTTTTATATGGACAAGCCGAGATCATCTCACTTAGAAGCTGCTTTTCGGATTCTGCGATACATCAAAACCTCACCGGGAAGAGGTTGATTCTTGTCTACGTCATCCTCTCTTCAGCTGTCTTGTTACTATTATACTGATTTCATTAAGGCAGTAGATTATTCTGATTGGATTTCGAACATCGTCCCCATGCCCAAGAGGGATGGACGTGTTCGCGTATGCATCTATTTTTGAAATCTCAATAAGGCATGTTCCCAAAGATGATTTTCCGCTGCCGAACATTGATTTGCTTGTGGACAAGACTATTGTGAAAGTATGCCTACTACTCTTTTCTGACGATTCGAAATTCTCGTCGTCGGCTTCCTCGAGGTAGAGTTCGTTTTGTAATAGGAGCCCCGTTGGGCTTTTACGGAGCTTGGCCTGCTTTCGCATTAACTCACCATTTGGTGATTTGGTTCGTAGCAGCCCAAGTATATCCAAGAGTTCCTTTTACACGCTACGCTATCCTCGGCGATGATATCGTCATCGGAGATGAGCGGGTGGCTGAGCATTATCGCGAGCTAATTTCGCCACTGAATGTTCCATTTTCGTTAGAGAAATCGTTAGTATCGTCAGTTGGTGCTTTGGAGTTTGCTAAGTGGTTCTTCGTACGCGGAGTGACTAAGGACTTTTTTCCTATCTCCTCTCACATGTTAAGATTCTTAGTTAGTTCCATATCCCTTGTTCCTGTAATGAGGGCTATTATGTCTAAGGATCTTCCATTGTCGTATCATTTACGGGAAGCTGGGTACCGGGTGTATACTCGACGCACGGCGCCTCCTAGGAGACACTGGAATCGGCATTTCCTCGTCTTTAACTCACCAAACGGTGTGTGTCCTCTCCCCTTTTGGATCTGGTTAAGCGCAACCACTTGTAAACACTTAACCTCTTATCAACAAGGTATGATGAAGGGACCTGATTAGGCTCTTGACCCCTCGATTCCCGAGAAACTAGGTGATCTCGAAGTTTTTCGAAGCCTGGTCAGAGTACGACTGGTTAGGGGGCATGGGTTTTGTCCGAATGGATGAAGTCTATTCTCTCTTACTGGTTTTGGTATTACACTATCGCAGAGGAAAAAATACTCCCATTAAGGCGCTACTTAGCCCGTAGGTTGTGCCACTGGTGACTAAGCATACAAAGAAATTATATCATTTTAGTAATAACTAATAACGGCGCAGTCTTCCGGTGTTACGACCTGGTGCTCTCTTGTGAAGAGCCAAAAGCTCTTGACGTAGGGAGGTTCGGTCCAGTCTGTTCACCTCAATTTGCGCCCTATTTGAGACTAAAGCAGGCGGGGTGGCGACCTCGTCTTAAGATAAGATATAGGCAATAAGACTTTAAGCGCACCTGAGCGCCTTTGCCCATAGAGAATACTGGGGACGAAAGTCTCTGGGGGGGGTTCTATGGAGCAAGTCTCCCATTGCTTTCGCAAACCAGTGGGGACAACCCCCCCAAAAAAGGAGTTTTCCACGCGGCGATCTTTATTTGAAATATGAGCCGCTAAAATTTTTCCCTTTTGAATGTATTTACCCCTATGAACCTGATGCATACAAGTCTTTCTGTTTGTTGGAAGGCTTATACATAATACATAAGCAAAGGAATGCTTATAGTGTATCCATTACCTGATAAAACGATCTTTTCCGGTAAAAAAAATGATCTTTCCCTTGTGTTCGGCTATAGCGGAAACCCCCAAATCTAGAGCTTATGGTCTTAAGTTCCAACCCAGTTCCAACAATGCACTTCTCGGCACATCATCGGTAGGGGAAAGCGGAACTGCTTGACGCTGTATACTAAATACAACAAGCCCGATTCGCATCATTATGCTCAATAAAAGGAATGAGGGAAGCTAAAATAAAAAATATTGGAAGGAAGGGAAAATTGGAAGATGAATCTTTTCCCCGGAGCTGGAACAACTTGTTCTTCCTGACCCGATTCAACGCCAAAAAATTTCTTGTCCCTACCATAAAGTATTCATATTTCCTGAAGAAAGCATCTGTTCCTTGATCTCTAAGATATTTCATAAAACTCTGTATGGATCCTCAATCACCAATCCTTGCATGAATATGGGTTGTGCTCGAGAGGCTATGAATCGATTGGACCTGCCAATCGAATGAATCGTAACACTCGTAATGATCGACTTTACGAAGATTCCATTGGATTCCGGAAGCTCGTAGCATTGGTCCGGCACAATTCCCAAACTTAAGAAGCTGGGGGCGTGCCCGCCGGCCCCTGACTTGCCTCCGATTACTGAAAGTGAATTCGTTTTCTATTATCCTAAGCCGGCTTATCATTCATTGGTTAGGGTTAGGGAAAAAAGCTAGCTGGAAGTAATCTCTTCTTCTCGGTGAAAGATAAAGGCCCTAGTATAGTAGGAGTGTGGTGTGTGCTCTCTTTATTCTGTAGATTCGCTCCTGGGAAGGGAAGCCAGAATTTTTGATGTAGATCGATCAATCCCGCCCTATTCAAGTGATCGCCCCGAGCCGAGCGAGATTGGAGACCACCTTAATGATTGTTCGTAATGGGCCTACCACTTAACGTACGTATGTCATGTAGTTTTTGTTTTTGTACCTTTGCCGTCCCTCATCCCCTCTCCTACCTTTTCTATCTATCATTAGAAGTAGGGCGGGTGGCGTACCTCACTGAGTTATCGATCGCGAATCTATCGCCCGGTTCAACCAACCGTCCGTCATGGTGCCTTTGCTACTGATTTGACCGCTTCTCATCGTTAATCCGGGTTCACCTTGGCCCTCGCCCCAGAGTTCTTATGAAGACTCTGGTGATGCATGTGTATGATAGGGCCGGCCCCCCATAAGCGCCAAAGATCGGTGATGTTGTCATGATAAGTGTGGGAAGTCGATAGTGTACTCGATGATTGAAGGACCTATCGACTTGCATTAACTTCCCGTGGCTAGTAGGGGGAACTTTAATGTAATTGCGGATCCATTAGAAAAAACTTGGGGGTCGGCCTCCTGACTTCAATGCCTTTATTGAAGTGATGAGCTTTGAAGATATGATTTTCTCGTTTGGATTATTTGATTGGGCTTTCAATGACAGCAAATTGACTTGGAGCAATAATCAAACCGGTCAACATTGTATCTGGGCCAGACTAGATAGAATCCTTTTGAATGGGGACTGCCCGCTTCTATATAAAAGCCGTTTTGCTTCCACCAGAGTTGACCATTTGCCTAGAGTATCCTCTGATCACTCTCCTCTAGTAATCTTCTTAGAAGATTATAATACTCGCAGGCCTGGGGTCTTTCGTTTCCAAAGAATGTGGATTCGGCATTCTGATTTTCACATTGATCTCAACCATGCTCGGGAAATCCTTTTCAAGTCTTCTCCAGGAAGATTGACTCGACAAATAAAGCACTGAATTGGCGAACTATTTCAGAATATAGAAATGCCGAAAACGAAGAAGGCCAATTTGCTCTTGAACAGAGTTGGTCTGCTGATAAGAAAATTCCGTTAGATTCGGCCAAGAGTAACCTTGAAAAACTTCTGCTTTACGAAGAAAGATAGAGAATAAGCACCTTGAACCAAATTCAGAACTTGTCTCTGTATGGCAGGAAGCTCTCAATTTATTTCATACATTACTTTCTTCTCAAGGTTCGGTGCTTGAAGATGAGATCCTTGAGACCATCCCCTCTCTAGTCACAGAGGAAGATAATAAGATGCTTACGAGCCCTCCTAATATGGAAGAAGTTCAAAAGGTAATTTTGAGCATGTCGCCGCGCACTAACCCAAAAAAAGCTCCCCTATCCTTTAAAGCCTGATGGCTTTCCGGATTCTTTTTATATATAAAATATTGTTGGGATTTCAAAAACTTCCAACTGGTCACCTTATTTCTTCGCTGAAGGTGCGATCCCCCGTTCCATCAATGCTACTTTCCTTGCTTTGATTATCTAGGACTACCTCTATTTAAATCTAAAAAAAAAAATTTCTTATCTTCTGGATAGAGTATAAAATAAAGTGGTAGGAGATGAAAGCATTCTTATCCAGTGGAGGGCGGCTTATTTTGCAAACATGTTCTTTTCTCGATGCCTATACACCTTCTTGCAGGGATTCCAGTTTCAAAGGGAGTTCTTGACCAGTTGGAAAAAATGTTAGCTAACTTTTGGTGAGGCGGTGATGAAGACAAAAGAAAGCTTCACTGGATATTTTTTGATACTATGTGCCTACCTATTCAGGAAGGGGCTTTGGGTCCTCCTACTACAAGACATTTTAAAGAGCTTTCAAAAGCTTTTCGTATGAAGTTTACCTGGTCAATAAGAGGGGGGTACTTTCAATGAGAAGAATATCAGAGAGCCAGGGGTGGAACCAGAAATCAGTGCTAGCTCCATTTCCAATCCACCATTTTGAGCCCTTAAGTATTGGTGGGGTTGCCTGAAAATAGAACTGATTTCACTCCAAGTCCTGACAACCAGGTTTGGAAGCAGCAAACCATAGGGGCTTTCAGATAGTTTCTTTTGAAAAAAGCAGTCCAAAGTATGACTCCCTCTTATTGACCAGGCCAACTCCTTTACTAGTTATTTCTCCAAAATCATAGATGTGCTTGACGCACATGGAAACTGCTTTTTCAATGATATCGAAGCATTTTTGCCTCACAGAGTGGTTTATGATATCAGGAATAGTGGTATATTCACATCTCATCAGGAGGACAGGGGGATATGGAAAAAGAATCGTAGTGAGTCATTTATTCTCAAAGCTGGTTGGGAATCGATAAGAAATCGAACGGGCATTCAAGCTTGGACTCAATTTGTCTGGGATAAAGCCATTCCTACAATAATTAGCATTTTTGCGTGGAAGCTCTTATTTGACTTTGTATGCGGGGATTTCAGAATCAGTTAAGGGAATAAATTCAGACGAAAGGTATAAGATTAGCAAGCAAATGCTTGTGCTGTTCGGAGCATGATAAATAAAGTATTGATTACCTCTTCATCAAGAGTGAGCTTTCTATGGAGGTTTGGAACCATTTTGATCGCCTTTTCTCAATCTAGTAAGATGGGTTGGTTAAAAGAGATGGATTCCTTTCTTCAATGCATTCCACCGGGGCGACTAGGGTACCTTTTTTCTAAGATACGTTCATTTAAGCTCAAGCCAACTTCTATTAGTTCAGTCGGAAGGCAAGGGTCCAGTCTATCAATCCATTCAAGTTATTGGGGCATTTCTGCATTGGTTGAGTGCCTAGTAGGGGAATCGGTTTCATCTGCTATGTTTTATGCGCCTGGTTTTGTGGCCAATCCTGTTAGATGAGCGGCAGTGTTGAAAGGTGCAGATGTTGGTCTTCTAGACCTGAGCATCTTTTTCATAGTGGATCCTCCACTTGGGGAGAAAGAGATGTTAGGTTGGTAGCTATTGTTGGCCGAGTCAAGAGTTGCATGTGGTCGGTCGTCAGATGCCACCGCTTCATCATTCAGACATATGCACGATATGTGAGATAGAATGGCTTATACAATCCATTTTTGCTTGCCTCTCACCAAAGTTCGGACTAAATGGGCAAAGCTCCGGCTAAGAAAAGAGAGGCGGAGCTATGGAGGGTAGGCTTATCATGGTATGCCGAGCCTTTTCAAAAACACACAACCACTAAGAACTGAAAATTCCACTAAATATGTGTTTATGATGTGGCGGAGTATCATGTGATAGGGGGTGGGGTGATGGGAGATTACGTATTAGCGTTGCTGCCTACTTAAATAAAATTCTGAATAGAGATGATGGCCAATGCACCCAAAAAATCAAAAAAAGGGACATGGAGGACAATCCGTGGCTTAGACGGGAGATCACGTTTGAAGAATGAGAATCTGAATAATAAAGCCCTAGGTCCCGACGACTTCCCGGCTACCTTCTACCAAAGGATGTGGCCTCACACATTAATAAAGCTATTGAAGTCTCTTAAGAGCAGGTCAGATCCTCAAATCCAGAAATTCTACGTTTATCGCACTTATTCCGAAGCGGGAAGTTAGCGATTCCTTCGATCTTTATCGGCCTCGCTATGCAATTAGGTGTACAAGAAAAATGAAGAAGTTCTTGCGAATAGGCAATGCAACCGAAAGTCATAAGTTTTATTGAACCAGATGGCGTTCGTTAAAAGAAGATGGATAGTTTACAAGATTTTGCTATCTTCTAGAAATTTTGAGGAAATTTCACCGCTCCGCAGTTTTCTGCTAAAATAGATTTGCACAAAGAATTCGATTCGGTAAATAGAAACTTCTTTCTTGATGCTCTAAGAGACCTGGGCTTTGATCGGAAATGGATCAATTGGAAAAAACGAATGCAGCCTCGGGAAGAAAACCAACCCGGTTACTCACCTTATCGATGCTAATCACGGAAGCAAGCTCGCATTCCGCTCAAGGCCTCTTCGATCTAATTGACGACTTCACCAACGCTTCTGGTCTCAAGAAGAAAAGCAAATTGTTGATATCAGGAAAAAACATCCTACGCAGGCTAATTTCTAGCATACTGGGTCTCGAAGAAGGGACCAAAACATATTTGCCGATCCTTGTCCCCCAAGACCTAAAATGAAAGCGGTTAGGCAACCTTCCATTGTTGCGGCTGGCCATTCCCTGTTAGCTGTTTCAGCAACCATCTTTTGATTCCAAAACCAAACACTGACTATCCCCTCCCGGGGGGAGATATAAAGGACCCACTCAATCCATACTTTCTTTGTTTGAGAATGATGTTGGGAGAAAGAAAGGCGACTCTTGTGATCCTTCGACATTATTGAAGGGAGGGGGCTCGACCTGAAGCCTTTAAATAGAGTCTCATCCACCTCCCCGGTTCCACGCGCCCTTACTAGTAAAGGCTCCCATTGGGAGAAGCAGAAATTATTGAGTGAGCTATCCGGCCTCTAGCCCTTCAATGATGGATTTGTCTTCAAAAAAACCCCGACCTCGGTAGAAAACAAACGGCGGCGTGAAGTTGATGAGCAGGGAAGATGTCTTTTTTCTAGTTGGCCAAGCGGCCCCGTCTTCCATAGCCAGGGATTAGTCATTTAAGGATCAGTTGATGCGCTGGGATGAAAGAAAGTTCTTCGGTGCTCCTCCGGGACGAACAGTAAAGGCACATGAAGGTATTGGCTCTTACTATCGATCGGATGGAGAGAACCGCGGCGCTTTACCTTACGAATATCTAAAGGCGAAGATCCCTTTTCGACTAGCAAGTTTACGTAGGTCCTAAGTTTCTCATTACTCGGTGAAGTCTGATTTGAGCCCTGGTCAAACTGATCCCTCCGGCGGGCGGAGGATGGTCTCATATTAGCAATGTTTTGATTGCGCCTATCTTTAGTTGCCAATGAACCGATCGCCAAGAGAAAGTCTCTCTCTTAATCTTAAGGTGAAGCGCGTTGCAGCCAGCTAAAGGAAGGTCGCGTTAGCGCCCCTGCAATCAAAAAGCCTTTTGATAACCTTACTACTAATAGAAAGGGGAAAGATGCGCTCAATCCCTTGCTTCTTGCTCCAACTTAGGAGTAGGGGCTCTAGAGCTTTTTCCGCAGGCTGCTATGCTAGTTGTAGCGCGGTAGCGCTTTACTAATATAATAGAAAGTCAAGTTAGTGTTATGGTGCAGCGGAAATGCAAAAGAGAAGAGCAAAGATTCCCGACCCAGAGCAGAGCATGTTATTGACTCAAGCACAAATCTGTTGAATGAAGGTAGCTTGCTTACTCTCAGACACTAGTTAGACGGGAATCCCTTGACTTCGCTTATGCCCTTATTTATGCAGTAAAGAAAGCAAGTGAGGCGGGCTAAGATTCCATTCGAAGTAACGTAACAGGATTCGATGTTGCACCATCTTCCATTCTTCTCCGGATTTACCCGGTGAGGGTGGCGCGTGTGAGTCAACGTTGACACTTTCAATGTGTGGATCATACCTTTGGCATCCTGGGACAGTAGCCCCAGGTACTGATGAAGTGACTCCCGGGTAGAGAAAGTGCTGGCAGAAAGGAACTCTCAAAGCATGGGGTTTCGACGCCCGCCCTCTATATTCCTTCCGTATCGAGACCTAGCCCAGAAGTTAAGACCTACCAACCAATGGAACCAGAAAGACCGAGTCCAGGCGTCCCAATTCTGATATTCCTTTCCCTCCGTTGATCGATCATTAATTCACTTCTTTAGGAAGGAGCTGAGAGGGTTCGGACCGGGGTGATTTCGCGAGTAGATGGCCCGGCATTCAAGCAATCAATCATTCTTTCTATCGGAACCTTCGAGACAGTAGAAGTCTGACCTTCCCATCTTCATCTATCGGCTCAGGGCCTCATTAGCGTGCTCGTCTGCGAGCTATGCTGGTTCTGTAGAGTAATGGCCGCGCAACAACGAGAGAGAGAGGCGGGCTTTGCGACAGACCATGTCACGGCTATTCCATTCCTTCTGTACTATAGTTCGGTGGAGGAACTGTAAGAGAACAATTTCAATCCGTGCTCTAACTCGACATATTCGTCTTAATCATATTCGATCGTATCATTCTTCTAAATCTTCGACATATTCAGCTGAATCTTCATCTTTCTTCTCCAGTTGATGATGCATATTCATATTGAACTTCAACCAATGTCACTTGCTCAACAACTGCCTTCTTCCACAGTAGCTTCCCCTCCATCCTGAGGCGAGTCCACAAATCCAATTTTTTCCATTTCTTCTGCGTCTGTTGATGATGCTAAAGCAGATTTCACTTCAACAGGTACTGGTAGATTTCCACTGGCACAGTGGCACTTCTAGCTTAAAGGCTTGCTTTCCATGCTCCTTTCAAAGGTAGACTTATCGGCAAGGACAAACCAACCGATCTACGCTCGAACCTCCTTAGAAGACTGACTGGTCAGAAATAGGTTATCCAAGAAGGCTCCACTACGAAGGGGCGAATATCGCTTCACATCTGATGAAATTGAAACAACTAATCTACTGGCATATCATATATAGTTTCATCATCTTGTAGATGTACTTAATAGATGCACTATAAGTCTTCGATAGAACCCCAAAAAGGTGATTTTCGGTCACCATTGGCTTGGGGCGTCCTCCTCTAACTGAACAACTTCCAAGTCAACCTTCTTTGCTTAAGCGCTTCTCTTCTCTGGGCGCATGAGACCATTGGGAATTTTATATCCTTGTACCACTGAAGGGCTCTGGATATCTCAATCAAAGGATGTTCTCTATCAATCTCCTGGCCGAAGTCAATGTTCAACTCCGCGGGGGTTTCCAAGTCCAATCCGAGTATTCGCGCCTATGGATTCCCCTTTTGAAGGAATCTTGCGAAGGGCTAAATAAGAGATAGAGCTTCGATCAAGAAGAATAAAATTGTATACTAGACCTTCCCTCACGGGAGAACCAAGCAAGGGATGAGCGCTAGCGCTAAAGCCGTTGTTTTCTTCCTTCATTTCAAAGCGGGAGGTTGACTTTTGGGTATTCAACTTTGTGTTGCAGCTTAGTGAGACGACCCTGACACAGAAGGTTTAAGCTCAGCCTCAGGGCGACAGTCTCTCTATCAGGCCCCGCTGCTTCAGTCTCTTTCTCTTTATCCGCATTCCCATACGGATTAACAAGCCTTTCAAACCAACGATCACCATATAACAAATGATATGTGCCATAAAAGTAGATTCCTGTTATTATTCAGTGACTCAGAGATGAAGTCCGTCCCTTAGCCTAGTCTATATCCACAGCTGATGCAACTCCGTACCGACGCCTCACTACTACTTTCATTTTTCTTTTTTTTTTAAATTAATTAACGGCTAAACGATTTCATAACCTGTGCTTTCCTTAACCAGCTGACCTTACTTTGTAACCTTAGCCTCCCTTTCTTTATAGTTTTCTAGTTTGACTAAGTGACTTCATAACCTCAACGTACTTTTTTTCTTACTGTAGCATTGGCCTTCACCACTTCAAACGGGCGCTTCGCCCCTCTTTTTTTTGAATTAGAAAGAGTCGGATCTTACTTATTCAGGGGGATGAAAGACAAATAAAGGGATCAGGGGGCTTTATGATCGGAGAAAGAGAAGGGGCGTGGTTGGTGTGTCACTGGGTCGGTGGGGGAACCCGTAGGAAGGGGGAACGACCCGCCTAATTCACATCAGAAAATTCCAACATGAAGACAAACGAAATCTTGAATTGCGTATAGAAACAAAACGAACCACTTATATTCTCGGAGCTGAGGTATATGAAGAATGGCTTTTTGGTCCCTTTCGTCTAGTGGTTAGGATATCGTCTTTTCATGTCGAAGACATGGGTTCGATTCTCGTAAGGGATAGGTACTCATTCCCGGTCGCTTTCAGTTAGTGTTCATTGCTGAGTGATCGCTCGCTATCTGGCTGGAAAAGATGGTCTGGAAGCTTCCTCTCTCCCAGCAAGCAAGACGAGATCACCACTTCTCTCAGTAATGGACTTCCTTTACTTCGTAACCTTAGCCTTAGATGTCCTTTCATAGATTCTCGAACATCCGATAGATAGAATCTCCATGCATGCATTCTTTCTCTCCTCCCCTCAGCCATACATCCCTTTTTTTCTTTTGGCCATTTTTGTTAGGCATTGAACCCCACCCCACGGAGCGGTGCTGAGTGGTGTCCTCCCCTCCCTAATACCTAAATAGAGTTCCGTCTATGGAGCCTAAAGCTTAAACCATGGCATGGCGCAGTAAGTTGGCCTAGTCTCTCGCCCAGCCTTCGCCTTCTTTAGTGGCCAAGTTGAAGCATTCAACGTCGGCCTACCACCTTTTTTTTCAAGGTTGAGCTTGTTCAATTGAAGTTAATGTTATGCTACCCTTCCCTTGTTCAAGAAAAAGCAAGGACTTTCTTTTAGCTACCGGCCCAAACAAAAGAGATTAGCCTCTTGATCGATCGATTGATTGGATCAAAGTACGAAGGGGTTGATTGAAGTCTGAGATCAGCCCAAGACTAAAGCCGAGCAACTAGCTGCTGCAGGATTGGACGTCTATCTATCTCACCACACTCCACTACTCCTATAAAGGCCGGCGGAAGGAATGCTCTGCTCATCTTTCTTACGACTCGTTATCGAAGCGCTCGTTCACCCCTTCGGCTTCTTCCATTCAAAAAAAAGGTAGTCTTTCCTTGGTAAATAGCGTCTTGAAGTGAAGCGAAGGCATTATTGAAGGAAAGAAATGGCGGGTCAGCCAATTGCATTAGGTAGGAGATGCAGGACCTGTCTTAACCGCAAGTGCATTCGCTATTCGATTCTATCCTAAATCCCACCAAATTTTGATTCCAAAGTGTGTATCTCTTCTTTACTTTTAAGTGACAAGGGGGTGACAAAGGGTATACTTTCTTCTCTATGTCGCCGTCTCAACAATGAGCGTAGATTAATAGCCAAGCCTACCCTTTTGTGCTAGTCAATCTGTATCCCATTCTTCAGGTATAGTTTTCTTTGATCACAGATCGACAGTTGATCCGTCCTTTCTCCCCCTTTCGTCATAAGGCGTGGTCTGACTCTGAGAAAAAAAATTCCTGTGTTTAGGTCCCTACTAAGCAGAATTCGTAAACTATGCAAAGGCTCTTTGAAAATTTTTGAAAAAGTTTTTAGCAAAAAAAGCAAAAACAATTCTCAACGCCCTTACGAGGTAGTGATGAGTTAAACTACTCGTGTTGGCATGGAAGTTAGCCCGGTAAACTGATTTCATTCTGCTACTAGGGTTCCAAACCTTCCCCTGAGCTCTAGAATCTATAAATACCTTTTCAACTCAAGAAATGCTAAAGCTATTTAGAGTTGGTATTTCTAACTAAGTCGGAAGGAGGGCTTTGGGCAAAGAGCAACTCGAAAGTACTTTACTTCAGTCCCATGAAAGACGTGACTTCAGGAGTGGATTTCGGAAGGAAAGACTTCGTTTACTTCCTGCAAATTGCTTATGTAAGAACTAGTAGAAAGAATGGAATTAAAAAAATAAGGCAACATTGACATTGAATGAGAATGCTTGAATGGGAATCATCTTAGCAACTGACTATAGACATGAGTCTAAGCCGCCGGGAGAGGAGAGACCATTTTCATGAGAGAGGGACGAGCAAGTGACAGATTGGGAAAAAAAATAGGTAGGCCTTCTGAGCGGTCATTTAGGGGCCTCGTTAGCGACCCATCATTCTTCCCTAAGCTGTCAGAGTCCGATCGAAGCGAGCAAGAGATAGAGGAATCCTCGCTCATAGATGTGAATTGAAAAAGCAAGCCCGAATTCTTTTTAATTAGGCTCTATAGTCTGGTCCCTGTCCCTGGTAAGGTCTGATTGTTATCCGTAAGTCTTGTTTTGACCGCGGGAAGGTGAACTTTGCAAAAGTGCTTATTTGGTTGGGAAGAATAGGACTTCTGACTCCAAGCCTACCCTACCCGAAAAAAAGTTTCAGCTATTGATGTAGCCTCTTGTCGATACTACTAGTCTTCTCGCTACCTACTAGAAAAATCCCATCAAGATAGATTGAATCGACGACCTATACTTCAACTAAAGGCACAAGGGCGTAGCGAGCACAGAACAGAGGAAATGCACATGGGTCTCCTTGAAGAACGAAGTCTAGGGTAAAGAAAGAAGGGTAGAGTGGGCACACTTTTACTGTGCTTGGATTGGCATGGCTGTCCCCCTTTGCTGGTTGAGGCTCGGCCTTTGACTCCGCTTGCCTCTACTTTTCATGTCAAGCGTACAAGTCTAGTTTAGTGGGATTTACTTCTAAAGACAGGAATTCTTTTTCATCTCCCCTGTCAAAGTCGACGTCTTAACCTGACTTCCTGAGCTCAGTTGATTCTTGAAGCAGTAGCTCTGGATCGAGAGCTGGATGCTTACCTTATTATTATGAAAAGGAGAAAGAGCTCTTTTTATAGATGTTGAGGTGAGTAAGGGGGGGTTTGCTGGCTTGCTGGCTAGCTCGTGCAATCAAGGAAAAATGCCTTCGCCTTCTTTTTTCAAAATGAAAAAGTAAACTACCTTAGTAAGCTAGCTTTGGTTGCTAAGCAAGCCGGGCACTACGCTAGGACGTGGATCGATCATGACGAGAATGGACTTCTCCGTAATGTAATGTAAATGTAATAGAAGAGGCAGAGTCCAGTTCCCCTCCCTTCTCGACCAGACGAAGGAGATATGAATTCCATTTAGGCGGGTCAGGGCTTGGCTTGACCCTGTGTTCTCCCGGGTCGGAGGCGAGAACTTGAAAGTGAATCATTCAGTGGTGGGGTGTTCATAGAACAGAAGGCCTCGCCCAAGGAGTGGCAGATTTGGATGGAGTCTCGCTTTGATGCTGGGGAGATGAGATCCATAGATCTGGATAGAGTCTCGCTCATAGAGGAAGAGTACGCGCGCTAGCGCGCTACGGCTTACGTAGTTGATCGGATCAGATAGCCCTTCCTTCGGGCAAGCAACCAAACCCGGCACATCCAATTCTATTCCGATCAACAACTTGGAGGTATGGCTGAGTGGCTTAAGGCATTGGTTTGCTAAATCGACATACAAGAAGATTGTATCATGGGTTCGAATCCCATTTCCTCCGGTACGGAAATGAAAGGGGCGGGCGAAATTACGTGAGAGAAAGAACCTCTTGGTGGAGTCCAGTCCCCCGGAGGACAGAATAGCACTTCTTAGTGACTAGGAGCGGAGAGCCCGTTGCACCTTGTTTTTCTTTGACCGGCCTATCTTCTTTCTATAAGCAAGCTCCCTCCGGCCGTCCAGTCCCTGGACGGCTCTCGGTTCTTGAGCATGTTGGGGGATTAGGCGGCAGTTGAAAGAGCTGCTCGAAAGCTTGACGAACAAGCGAAAAAAGCCTATCTATTCTATTTTCTTAGTTTAGTAAAGGGCTTTTCCCTTACTAGTCAAGTGGTAAGGTAGGGCGCTATTCGATGAAGAAAACAGACTTTAGGAAAGTGGTTCAGGTAGCTCAGCTGGTTAGAGCAAAGGACTGAAAATCCTTGTGTCAGTGGTTCGAATCCACTTCTAAGCAGGCGAAAGGTCCAAACCGTAGCCGGGAGCGAGCCGGATTTAGAAATGAAAGTGAAAGAGTAAGCAATAAAATGTGAGCGCTCCTGCACTATACGGACGGCTTTTTGGCGGTAGGGTTGGGGTGGCTTGCTTGAGGCAGATTCAAAAAAAAGCGGTTGATTACTCGGATTGGTTCTCGCATCCCTGTGCCCAAAAGGATGGGCGAGTTCGGTTTGAGTGTTCATCGATCGGGTGGATCTATATGCTTCGGGGTGGTGAGACGAGGTGTAGCGCAGTCTGGTCAGCGCATCTGTTTTGGGTACAGAGGGCCATAGGTTCGAATCCTGTCACCTTGATGTGGTAGCCTTCTCCGTGGTCGGACAGTAAGGCAAACAGCGCAAAGCATAAAGTAAAGACATGATGCCTCGACTAAGTAAAGTGTTTTTGCCCCTTATCGGTAGTTCCGTAGCAGGTTGTTTCGTACGTTTTCTAGGATCAGATAGAAGCACCACCCCAGAATTGATCCTTCTTTTCTTCTTACTTTTACTAAGTCTGACTCTAGTTTCTCGTTCAACAAAAAGAAAAAGGAGTGTGATTCTTTTATTCCTAATATTTTTCATCTCTTTCTTTTTCTATTTTCTCCGGATCTACTTACTTTCTCGCTTAGATGTTCTTTTGGCTGATCTTTTCTCTTTTGTTTTGGTTTTGAGTGTGGGGGGAGGGCAAGGACTTCCTCTTCCGGGCCCTTCAAACTCCTCATCGGAAGATTTATTCGGGCTCCAGGTCCTGTCGGAGCCTTGGCCCCCGACTCACAATATAGCCTTGGAGTCATCGATGATAAATAGGATATTGGCAATGGAAAATACCAATAGCATTTTTTTGATGGATAAGGATAGGGGGTCTATTGGGCAGAAGTAAAACATTCACTCAACAATTGTTCCTCGCAAAAGGAATATAACCAATTGATCGAGTTCGAGAATAGGGATCTTCGGATCCGTGAGAAAAAGCATTCATGCTATTCTCTTTTTCAACAAATACTTACTTCACATCCTGCCTTGGCCGAAAATGCCGCCTACACCCCCCAAGAAGCCTTTTGTGACTTTTTGGATGAGAAACGAAGTGAACTTGACCAACAAGGCGGGAATGTATTAGTAAAGGACCAGAGAGAACTCTAATTTTTTAATCTACTGTCTCGCGATATACGAACACATGGCCAAAACTCAGCCTATATAAATAGAATACTCGGTGGATGATAATGAATTGGATTTGCACTGAGAAGTCCCTATGGCGCGGTTGAGGGCAGCTGAACGAAAGGAAAGCGGGTAGGCCGCCTGGGTGAGACAAAGCAGAATAATCTAACTGGAGGAGTGAAAGCCAGGATGGCTTGGTAAGCAAGCAATCCGTTATGTGGGCGCCAACTCCAAGTTCCCTCTCTTCTTTCTTTTTTTTGTCACGATCAAAATGAAAGGTTGTTCTCTGGGCCTGTCTTTTGCTCCCAGAGATGCTGGTTCGAGTCCAGCTCGTGAAAGAGTTTGTGAGTATACCTCGGGATGACTTTTTATCCACTACTCATCCTCGAAATCTAGTCTAGTTCAGCCATAGAGGACTTGATACTTATCTTCGACAAACCTCAAGCGGGACGAGTCAATAGCAGATGCGGATTTTATTTAATAGCTGCGCTTACGCCTTCAACCCCGAAAAGGTCGGATTCGTGCAAAAAAGTAACATCCGAGATTTGTGAACAGACCGGCTTGGGACAGAGAAATCCGGATGAATACCACAAGGGGGGGGCATAGGGCTGTGTGAACGCGGCTTTCACTAAGAGAAAGATGTGCCTACAATGAAACTGTTAGACCTTTGTTGATGCACATGAATTATCTTTCCAGCCGGTGAAGCTAAGAAAAGAAGCCCTTAGAAAGCAGAGCTAGACCCACACAAATGCTTAATCGAAAGCTCTGTCCTCCTTCCCCTCCTACCAGATCGAAAAGAAGAAGCTTGCTCTTCCGACCCAAAAGGCTTTTGCCGTGATATTACTTCCCCCTATTCGACGATTCACTCTTCCTGGACTTGCTTGACTCGTCCGAAAAAAGAGGGAAAGTGCTAAGACCGCTAATGCAGCTAGGGGAGTTTAAGGACTCATTTCCAAGGCTAGAAGCCTAGACTAGACTAGAAAGGAGATTGCTTTGGTCTTCAGTCAGCTCTACTAGATGCAGTTGCCCAGGAATCCAATGCACTAACTCCTGGAAGCTCCATTCATGCCCACCTACCGACCGAGGAAGACGCTACCGATCCCTGAATCGAGGGACTACGCGCTTTCAATCCCTTACAGCTGCCTTCCAAGCCCTTCCACTGCCCGAACTACCAATCGCCCCACTATCTGCTAGTCTGGTTCGACTCGAACTTCTGTCATGTCAAGCTTCCTGACCTGCTTTGTACCAGCCGGTATTTTGTGTACTTCGGGGCGCTGACTAGCCCTGCTCAACGCCCTACACCCTTCTCTTGAGCGCTTCATTGAGCATTTCTCTTTCCTATCCCGTCCTTACGCTACGCTATCCATAAGGTTGACCTAGCCCTCTCTTCTCTCTCTTTGTCCACGCGAAGATTCCATTCCTTTCCTTTCCTAGCCTATTCAATGTGGTCATGTATTTAATAGAATTCAATGGGAAGACCTCCTAGTTGGACCCAGACTGTGATGGTAGTGAATATGGCCTCAGCTCCCACAAATGCAGGCTCCCAAAGCCTTAGACTGAGATAGTACCACAAAGCAGGGGTTAACATAAATGACTCTATGAAAGTCCTCTCCCACTTGAAAGCTAAATAAGGAGAAGAAGTGCCCCAAATCAATGCATTCCATTCTTAGCAGAGGTTCCTTCCATATAATCCCTCGAAGTACTTCGCTCACCTTCGAAGAGTGAAAGGATCATTCAAAGCAGACTAAAGGCATAGGGCAAAGGAGCTTAGAAGGGTGACGGAGGGGAGTAGTAAGGTATGAAATCACTTAGATAGAAGCATGTTGGATGACGGAACGATGACTTCATGCTTAAATTATAAATTAGAGATTTCTGACCTTGAGAAATGACGTAAGTGATAGATGGAATCGTTCAGTAGGCTAGTTTCCATTTTCGATTGAGAAAGCGGCGGGCCCAGTGAGCTCTCCAATAGTGCACCGAAACGGGGCCGGAGAGACGGTAAACCTTAGATCGGCTAAGATCGAATTGAACTGTCTTTGATTGAGCGAATCCTGCCCGATTTTGATTTCCGTCCCCGCGGGAGACATCGTAAATAGTTAAATGTTTGATTCCCCTATTGAATTAGGAATCGATTGAATGGGACTTGCCTATCCCTTATTCATATCCGATTTTTCTCTCTTTCTTTTTGATACTTGGTTGGCAGGGTCAGGGCCTTTCTCACTGGGCGAGCTAATCCGTATTATTCTATGTCAATGTGACCTTAACGGCCTTTATTTTAAGCAATTATTCGCTCCAAGACGCACGACAAGACCTTCGATCTCTCTCTCTCCATAATTGATATGGAAGTTGGAAAAAATCAACCACTCAAAGCTGACCTCAAAATGTTCCAAACACGCATAAGTGTGAAGATTGAAGACCTTCTTTTCTATATTTCATATAGTTGATTAGTACAAAAGAAAAGGGCACTGGTTCACGCATTACGGGTAGATTCCTCTTACCTAAGAAATGGAAGGGGGCACTTCACCGAATGATAGGTAAAGTATGGGACGTTCAGTAAACAATCCCTTAGCTCAAGTCCTCGGAGATACCCAAGGCAGCTCCCCGTGTCCTTTATACCCAACAGGACAAGAGTATACAGGTCCGCCAGGGGCGAATAAGAGCTCGTCGAACCGTCATTCTTTACTTCCGGGGTCAATCAATCGGTAGTCCTCCAATTTATTCTCGAAAGCCTGTTTATAAGAAATAGCTTATGCCACTCGTATTGCCCCGGATTGACAAAAGAGGCTTGGATTGGAGATTCTTGTGTAAACATTCAAGTTGACAATCGGCTTTCTAGACAGCCAGTGGACTCTGAAACCAATACCAATGATTTCGCTGGATCTAAGAATAACGTAGCACAGAAAACCGGACTCACCAAGGATGGCGAATGGGCAATACGTAGAGGTTGCTCCGCTTCCTATGGATTGTTTTATAGCGGTACGATTACGATGCTTGCTCCGAATGGAAGAGAGACGGCTTTCCTTTCGGATGTTGCAAACGCACAAACGAAACACCTTAGTCAGCGGAAGAAGTCACTCTCAATCCGATCTAGCAAGAAATGCTTTACCGGTAAAGTAAAGCGAGAGACAGTCGATCCTTTCTTAGGGTTCCAAGTAATTCAACCAGTGCCAAGAAAAGTATCCGGTTGTAGAGCGAGGCAGCAGAGGGGAGTTGGCACAATATGTAATCCCTAGGGTATCGGTGTCGGAGAAGGGGATCACTCAATGCTGCTACAGGCACTCATTAGTTCGGATTTGGTAGCGTGAAGGAGATAATAGAAGGACCCGCCGAAAGTAGTTCCGTCTTTCCAGGTCTTCCGGAGTAAAAATTTCCTCATCCAATAGCATTCTTAGTTAGTACCATTCAACTAAGCCTGTTTTTGACGAGTGAAGCGGCTAGGCTACATGCTTAGCCTAGTATTCCCGGATTGGTATTGGATAAGAAAGATTTTGCTTTCTTCCCACTCATGAAGAACAATAAAGTGAGGGGAGGGCTTCCGTGGAAAAAGGGTAAGTTTGGGATGAGAGGGTGAACACTAAAATAGTAGTCACCAAATTTTACTATTTTTTTTTTATGAAGGCGAATTGATAAGAAAAGGTACTTCCATGTGTATAAAAGCACAAGGGAAGGAGGCCCCTAGTCCAAGTATAATAGCATAGGGGGTGCAAGGGTGAAGATACTAGAGTGGTTTGGCACTCCTGGTCAGCTTTCTTTCGTTCGGGCTTTCTTTCTTCTGCCTTTACGCGAGCCAATTATGCGTGGCGCTGAAGAGGAAGGCGTCATTTACTGTACTACTATCGGCCATACAATGATGGCATTGTGGATCTCATTCGTATTCCAGTTTTTTTGGACAAAGTTAGAGTAGTCATTTAGGGAATAAGTCTTTTTTAATTATTCTATTAGCATAGCATTAAGTGGTAAACATTTTACACTTTTGGTTTTACGATCAGTGCCTGCTGCTCCTGGCGTAGTCCCTGGAGTCTTTCTTCTAGTTCCCTAATTCTTTGACGGCTTGCTTCCATTCGGGCTTCAATAGCAGCCGGGTTCACGGAGCGAAGATGCCTCAAGAAACCATTTAACATTATTCGAGTCTTTCGAAGAGAATTTTCTACATTTTGTATTTCAACGTTAATTTCAGCAAGTCGCTGGGGAATGTCGAGAATTTGAGCAGGGAGGGCCATGGCTTCTCGATATACACTGGTAGAAAATTTCTGTTTTTTGTTTTTTTTTGTAGAGCACGAAGGCTTATCGAGCCTCTTTTTATAGAGTGTATAGCAATTCTGCCAATGCAGTACGAATTGCATGGCTGGCACAATATGAGTACTATAACCACGCTGCCTGTATGAAAAAACAAACTTTGCAGAACCCTTTCACCTAATCGATCGTGGTGAAGTCAGCAATGGATTCGGCGGATCATACACCTTACGCTAGGATTTGGGAAGGACATTTACGAGACTGAGGTGAGTTTTAAGAGAAAGACGGGGGTGGATTTTTTTGCTCTAACTGGCTGTGAGCATGGGAATTGCGTTGCCGAGCAGAGGGCGGAGAGGAATTTGGTGTTGCAGGTTTGATGACTGTGAGAGGGGTTGAAAATTTATTGGTTTTTTTTAGCAGGTATATTGGTATGAATGAACATATTATAGATTATATAATGTAGAAGAGCCATACGGCACGAGCAGTTGAGTACAGTACTATCATGCCTTTGTTTTGTTGTGTGAAGAAAGTAAAAAACTTGCGAAGCACGCACCTCAATCACCCTGCCTGTGTGAATTGAACGAACTTAAAAGTACAACCAGCTTAAGCTGGTTTTCCACCTATTTTTTAGTGTTCGGCCATTTCTAGCAAAGTCTAAAGGACATATTCGTTGCCGATTTGGGGTTCTGATGGAAGATACTGCTGAGGTTATACACCAAGTACACACGTGATTCTGCTCTGGCAGAAGTGCACGCGCAATTCAGCTCTGGAAAAACTCCCTGAGGTCCAGAGAGAGATGAAGTTTATAGTCAACCTCTGCCTCTCAGATAGCTTTCTTTTCCAACACTTCTATGTGGAGATGGATGTAATATTAATATGATTGATAGTTTAAGTTTACTATTTGCAGTTTTCCAAAGTCTCAAATTTAGGGCTTGGTTCCGGCCTTGTTTCGTAGTGAATTTATGGATTTGAATACTTCTAACACTGAATTCTCTTTTGTAAATTCAACTTGACTTGTACCTGGAACAGAGAAAAAGGGTATCCAATTGAAATCCAGTTTTTTCTATTTTTCGCTTAGATGTGCTCGGCAGATGCTAAAGCCAGAGCGTGATGGCAAGAATTGATCGAGCGAAGAATCACAGTTCTCAGCTATCACATTCAGAAAGACTACTGGCCTAATTTCACTCAATTAAATAAACTATACCCTTACAAAACTTATTAGTACTCCTACACAGTTGTTCAATTTTAATGTCATTCTCAACTCTATCCCTGACTGGGTCTTTGATTTCAGGCCCTTTCGAGGAGGGTATCTTTTTGGTTAATATCAGCCCGGCTCGCATGGACTTCCGGTCTTTCTTAGTTGACAACTTTATTGCAATTTTAAGTTCTCTAGTTACTCCTGCACAAGCAACAGCAGTTATGGATCTGATTGAGGAGCGCTGGGAAGAATGGATCGGGGAGATGCCCTTGAAGATCACTTACCCAGCTCTGGAAGGACATGAGTGGAGAATTGTCACCGGATTTGATCCAAAAAACACAGGGCGGAGTTACCTTATTGGTGAGTCTTGGCCGGGTTAGTGTTTAAGGAAGAAAACCTTATTGTAGGTTCTTTTTTATTTAAATAGTGCCAAATTCAAAAATAAAAGGAAAAAGATACTTGTACGCACATTAGATTTGCTAACTCAATTGATCCTACTGTGTCTAGATCAGGGTTCCCGCTTGTTAGCTTTGTATTGGCTCCCATCTTACTTAACGGGGCCCTTAGTTGAATATCGATCAAAATTGTTTGAAATTTATAAACTTTTCCAATAAAGAATTATTAGTTATGTTAAATACCCCGAAAAGCCGAACCTCTTATTCTGGTCCTTAGAAAAACTACTACTAGTCAGGAATTGCGTAAGAGAAGAGACGTCGTAAGTAACAATAGCACAAAAGCAGGCGGCGGAGATCCGCAAAGGTAACCGGATGCCTGGGGCTTAAGACAAGGAGCGTCCGTAGTCTCTTAAGAAAGGACAAAGACTAATTAATATCATGTTTACACCGATCGGATTTAAAAAAGTCCTTCGCCCCTTATCTTCTCGTCTATCTTCTTTATCTTCTGATTGGATCGCCTGGCTTCTTTCAAGCCCTACTTGAATTGCTTTCTTCAAAAAAGCTTTCTTTATTAAGAGTCCTTTAAGAAGCTAAGCTCCTTTAGATAGTAAGATCCAGATGAAATTTACCAAGTCAAAGCAAGGGGTTGAAAAAGCACCACAAGGGACGGGAACGACGTCCTGACTAAACAAGAGTTTCTTCAATAATGGCTTGGTCGAAAGTCGTAAAGAAGGCACCGGATAAGCAGCTAACATAAACTACTACCGTACAGCGCATCCCGTGGGCGGCCTTCAAAGGCTATCATTTGTAGGACGAGACGCTAACCTACGCCCGTACATTTCAACCTGTCTCCTTGGGACTTAGCTCTGAAGATGAATTCCCGGTTAGCCGATTACCTTGCCCGGTTAGGAGAACAGTTAGAAGTAGGAAAAGATGCCGACACCGAACAGTTAAAGAATTCTCCGTCGCTTCAAGACTGCCAGCCTATTCGCTTTGAGCCGAAGCAGACGCTGCCCATGGAGAGCCTTTTCCTTTGTGAACATTTGTGTGCCCATAAGACATGACAAAAATTGGGCTTCTAGACGCCTTACAATAAAGAAGCCCCGGCCCCTCGGTGTCTTACACGTCTTCTTCGACCCTGCCGAAGCAGCTTTCTTTCTTCAGGTAGTGAAGTCACTCCGATTTGTGTATGACTTGACGCTCTAAAGTCTGTATCTTGCCCCTAGTTACTTAATTGTATTCGACTTCTATCGCAGATCTGTTATTTCTATTTCTTTCCATTAGCTCTCCAAGCTTCCTATCTTTCCATTCCTTCCTAAGAAAGAATTTTTGAAGTTTTGTTGAATGCTTTTTTCTTGTCTAAGCATCCCCCTATCGTGCTAATAAGGTGCCTTTTCTTATTCTGAAAGCTAGCCTTCTACGGCCATTTTCTTTTGGTTTAGTTCTTCTAGCTCCTGTCCCCGCAGCCCCTGATGGGCAATGCTCTTGGTGAGTCACTTCGTCTTTCACGATCGATGGTAAATCCTCTTGCTTAGCCTATTTCCTTTTCCCTTTGAGTTCAATCCTATCAGCCTTTGAGTCAGCGCCTTCGCAGCCTGCCTTTCCATTCTTCGCTCTATTTCAATCATTTCTTTTGGTAGATGGAGTACCCGGGCATTCTCTTGTCTTCCCATTCCTCTAGCTCTCATTTCGCGCATGCGCTTTGCGCTCTTGGCTTAACAACATCAAAGAGGAATCGAACCTCTTCCAGTTCTGTGTTAACAAAAATCCATTTGATGTCCCCCCCCCCTCCCCTCCTCCTTCCTCCGTTAGTTTAGCTGCAACGGCCGCAGACGCAGGAAGCAGTTCCTCTATGGGAAATTGAAAACGTCGAAGTAAGCTGTGGCTTATAAATAGGAAGATAAGGCGTTAGCGGACCGACTTGACAGGACCTTTTCTCGAAAAAAAAATTCTTGCAACTACGAAAACCACAACACAAGCACCCCTTTTCCATTCATTCTATCTAAGAAAAAGAATTCAGCATAGACCCCGACCGCCCCACCTTTTCATTTCTTGATCGATATAAAACCAAATGGTCGAGGGCTCTTTTTTAGTGATTTCCCCCCTGACCTCAATGAGAGCGGGGATTCCTTTCTCCTCGGGCAACTCGTCCACGTCTGCAAGATACTTGACGGCGTCGACGAGTTTTTCCAGCATGAGTTCGTCCCGCACTCCTCCCTGCTCACGGGCAACTTCTCTTGCCTGCACACAGATTTCTTGCAAGAGCCTGTCACACTGGGCGGCATTCTCTTCAGTCTCCCGATGCAATTGCGCTATTTCAGCAGGCGAAAGGCCTACTGGAATCTCGTTGAGGTCAGGAAGCGCAGGAGCAGGACCCGCGCAAAAGGCTACTGAAGGGGCGAATGCTGGAAAAGCAAAAGCAACCCAGAAAGGTATTTTCTAAAAAATCTGACTTACGCTTTTAGAACAATAAATCCAGTGGAAATTTCTCATTGTAATGAATGAATAAAGGCAAAAAGAGATTAAGATGTACTTAAATTCCGAATGTAACTGTGGATTTCCCTCTATCAGGAACCCGCTATTTCTTATGTTTGTTTGAACCATATAGAAAATATATGGATATCGAAGAAGAATTAAGCTCGCGGAGATTAATAAAACAGAAAGTCTCATAGTACGTCGTCCTTTCCTGTCCGTGCGCTGTTTTTCTTTGCCTTTCAAGATATTGCGTATAAAGAGAAAGATAGCCAGTCCTCTTGGGCGGCCAAGAGTGTTATGTAAAAAGGACCAAGGAGGATCCTATCCTAAAGGAGAAGGAGGAGGAGTAGGAGCTAGCTTTAGGGGCGGAATCGAATGATTACGAGATAAACAATGAGACAAAGGAGAGCACTTAGACAATTCACTTTGAGTACAGGGAAGTCTGCTGGTAGGAATTCCTCAGGGCGTATTACGGTTTTTCACCGAGGGGGTGGATCGAAGCGATTGCAGCGAAGAATTGATCTGAAACGAAGCACTTCGTCTATAGGCATTGTAGAAAGGATAGAATATGAGCCTAATCGTTCTTCTCGAATCGCTCCAGTACGATGGACCGGGGGGGGGTCCGCCAGAGAAAATGCAAGACGATAGAAGAGTTCGCTCCGCCGCGTAAGATCCTCGAATCAACCACGACTACCATCTGCGGTCCATTTTCGTTCTCTTCCCTGCCCGGGAAGGGGGATCAAAGAAAGGTAGCTTGCTTCTCTCCTGGACGGATGGCGACTTATGTAGTGGTCGGCCTTCCTACCAGAATGCCTTCTTGGTCGAAGAGCCCCTTTTTTACTAGTAAGGACGCAGGAAGCAAAAAAACTTGCGCGAAGGACGTTTTCTTCTCTGCCCTCTCCTCTCCAAAGGCCAAGGGAGAGACTGCATCCCTTTCCTTCGGTAGCTCTTTTGGTTTCCCAAGGATAGCGGTAGCTGGGGCAAAGCCCGCTTTCTTCGCTCCGCGAATGAGAGAGAAAGTCAGAGGAAAAAACACGTTCTCTCTTTGCGAGATCCGAAAGTGGAGAACGCATAGCATTCTATGGGTACATAGGATCAAACGTAAAGCAGCGCTCTCTTGGCAGAGTTTTAGGCGGCAAGAGACTTTAGGGCTTGTTGGAGCTTCTGAGCGTAACGAATCGAAGCCGAAGACGGATCAAGGTAGCTTGCCTGCCAAGCCGATAGGCGAAGGGCTGAAGGATGGAACGTGCAAAGTAGATCGTGCACCTGTCGTGTGACCCGTTGGTCCTAAGCAATGTCTTGCGCGAAGCGACCCACTTAGAAAAAGCTCCCCTTTATGTTAGGGGAGCACTAAAATGCAACTTCGATCGGATGCGGGTATCAAATCCCGCCGCTGAGATGTCCAGCGGATTCCTGGGCCTTGACGAATGGCCGGCCACCTTTTACGTTAGAAGAGCAAAAGGCCCAGGGCATAGCAGGATGAACCAATGTGAATGAGTGTAAGCTTCGTTGCCCGAACACGATTGGTGCTGACCACACTAGGTGCTACCGTGGTAGCAAGAGAGGTCAGGCGGTGACAATTGAGAGGTTGTCACTGAGCATTCCTAGTCACACGGGAAAAGAGGTCAAATGGCAAGGCCATACGCCCGTTTGGCTCCTCGCGGAGTATAGCTCACATCCAAACATCTGATTGGGGAACGGGGCAACGCCCATGAAGCTCCGGCGGAAAGGGAAGGCCTGCCAGGCCGTATGCCCATGGGTGCAGGATTCTTCGAAAAAGCGCGGGCTGACTCGGAGACCTGGGACCTTGGCTTAGTAATGAATGAAGGGAAGCTCTTCGAGCTTTCTCCGCCAGCGGCTTATGTAGTGGTCGGCCTTATAAAGCTCGCTAAGCCTCGCTTCCCTCTCCCCTTCACTTATTAATTAAGTGGAAAATAGTCGTCGGCATTCTATAAGCGACTTGACCGAGTCTACGAAGCTTTGCTTTTCTTGTAGTCGGCCCGTAATGCCTCCCTTCATTTGCTTGCCTCCTTTCAGCTCAGAATGCCTAATGCCTATTATTTAGTGCTAGAAGCTAACCGCCATAAGCTCACCCTTCGGGTCTCGCTTCCAGCGCAGGAGGCCAAGCATTCTGCCAGACGTCCCGGCCTGGGAGCCCCGTTCGCCTTTGGTACTTCAGTAGATCTTCTAAAATAAAAAGCGCTACTTCAGCCTTAACTACAACTACATTACGCAAGCCCCGCCGATACCTACCTATAGAGTCAAATTAAAATAAAAAAGTACCAGTGACGGCGACTTTCTAGGTTTATGGATTCAGTCAGCTAAACTCCATCAAACTCCTCAATCAATATCAACAAGATGTCGTGACCGCTTAGGCTTGGTTTACTTTGGTTTGAATGTAAACTAAAATAAGCGGCGTTTATTCAAACAAAGGGAACCGAAGGTTTCCTTGTTTAGTAGTACGAAAGTAGTTCTACTATTAAGATGTTTAATATTAATAAGAAATATTCAGTGTTGTAGCTGTAGAACAGAATGCCGTTCGCCTTTACTTTGACTTTCTGAGAAGGACTTAAGTAGCTAAGTTTCCAAAGGTGAACACCCCCCTGTCCTTTATAGTATAGTCGTAAAGGGCTTCTCAGAAAAGTAAGGAAGAAGGCATTCGAAAGGCCGACCACTATCTCATAGGCATTCTGGTGGTAAAACCGACGACTACACGGCTCTATACCAAGTCATGAGCGATAGCGAAGCCAAGCCGCCGTCTATAGGCGAAGGGACGAAAGCCCGACGAAGGCCTATGCTACAGTAAGAAAAAAAGTACGTTGAGGTTACGAAGTCACTTAGCCGTATACTATACAAAGGGAAAGGCGTCGGTACGGAGTCACGTCAGCTGTGGATATAGACTAGGCTATAAGGAACGGAGTCAACAACTATGGACCGAGACTACACTAAGGAACAAGGAAGCTTGACTGAGAAAAGAAGTCAAGGAACGAAGCTGCTTCTCTAATAGCCCCGTTGAATAGGAGGGCGAAGGCTTTTTGAAAAAGTCTTTTTTGTCTTGTAAATGCATTTTTTTCTATTTAGAGAGAGGGGGCTTCAAGTTCTTAGGAAGAGCCGTACGAGACAGCTCACGTACGGTTCGGGAGCCGAGCCCCTGCGCAGGGGCTTAGGTCAACACTTATATAATAGCCAGTCATCAATTGGAAGCGGGCAAGATGGTGATGAATTGCGATTGGTCTAAACCTTCGACTAGCGACTTATTGCGACCTGCCCAGAATGCCCATACAGACTAAGACCTTATTCACACAGCGAAGAAAGGCCGAGTGGAAGGGGGCAAGCAGCTGGCTGCTTCTTTGCCATGCGCTTTGCTTCGCTTTATTTTATAGAAGAAAGAGACCAAATGAGAGTGAAAGGCAAGGGCAAGCGATAGAAAGGAGAGTCCCTCGCGCGAACTACTACTACTAGAAAATGGTGAGACCATTAGTGAAAGAAGGACCAAGGAGGATCCTATCCTAAAGGAGAAGGAGGAGTAGGAGGAGTCAGTTTTCTTTGAAGATCGAGGAACGTAGTGTCGGACAATTATGCCATTCGGAAGAAGTCTTCTACAGAAGAAAAGCCTGTTACGAGTAAGTGGAGAGGAAAGATCTCCAGGGATTCTTATCTCATTCCATTCCAGTGGCTCAACCAGTAACCAATGGCGAAAACTCAAAAATCCATGGTTTCCCGGTAGAACCCTATTTCGCCCAAGTTGTTTCGGAACCGGAAAAAAGAAGCGGTTTTTCGCACAGCTTGCTCATAGTGCAGGTCCCACTTGTATATCGTATTTGGCCGAAGAAGCATCGGACAGGTTGGAGTTCTTACCTTCTTGGGACTCCATGGACCAAGATCTGCTTTTATTATATGGTCAATACCGATCTACTTTAGTAGATCATATGGATGTAGAAAAAGCTTCTAATTTGGATGAAATAGAAACATCTCTTTTCCATTTCTATTTACCCAGTTCATATCTTTGTTTCGTGTGTTCCTGGGAGGAATTCGATCTCGGAATACCACCTAAATAACTACGGCCAGAGAGTCAAATAGGTCGGGAAGAAAGAGTCTGAGGTCGGGTCGGACGACATACATCTTGGTTGGTTCCACCACCACTAGAGATTGGACATATATATAATCTTTCTTCTAAAAAGGGGATTCTTAAATATATATTTTTAAAATAGCTGCAAACCAAAACGGGGTGCAAAAAACCGAAAGCCCTTCTTTTATTTAAGTTCCTCCCAGATACATGGCTTACATACCCGACAACATTCTTGGAAAACAATCGAATCGAGGGTTTGGAGGAGAATTGGCCATTTAATCTTATGAACTAATCGAGACCGAAATTGGAAAAAGAGATACGAACGGAGAGGAATAACCAATCGATGAAAGAACATGAAACCATTCTGTTTCAATAGAGGTACGAGAAAGGGTTGGGGGCAATGAAGTAGGTGAAGTGGTTGGATTTTGCGAGCTGTTCCAACCACTGCTGGATGTGATTCCAAGAGCCGAACGAGAATGAATACCACACAGAAGAGTCAAGACCAGGCTCCCTAATGGAATGTTTAACCGATCCATTCCGGATCGACCGAATTGGTACGGAAGTTGTAACATGGGAAAACCACGGAAAACACGACTTATTTGAATAACCCGGTGACCTACCAATTGTAGAAGTAGGATTTTTGGCAAGCAATAAGCACTTAAATAATACAATTCAAGTGTACCATCTTCTTTCTCATTTCGAGGAAAAGGTGCGGAAGGAAAAGGAAACAACGGAGGGATCCGAATCGGACCTAAATGGGAATGACATGAAAAGTCTTTTTCAAAACCTAGCATTAAGGGCGTTACGACGATATACGAGAGGAATAGAGAAAAACTCGTGATTGGTGTGGAGGGGAAGATCTGTTTATGATATAGTTCAAGAAAGAGTCGTCTCATTTCCTTACTTCTTTCTAATTCATTCACTTCAAGACTGGTTCTGAACGCCGCGTAACATCATCTTCAACCAACCTCCACCGTACTTTCAGTGCGACCACTAAAGAATTGCTTATACACTAAACAACTACTTATATACGTTTACTAAAAGACTGACTTTCATTCATTATCATTAGTCCAGCGTGAAACTAAGAAAAAGAGATGTGCCTAAGGCATGAGCAAACTGTGCACGCTAAGAGAATAGGAGAGATGTTCGCAATTACTACCACAAGAAAGTCGCCCCCTATCTTCTAAAGGGGACCATCACTTCGTTCGTACCTTCTTGGCTTTGGCTTCCAACTGAACAATATGGCCTTGCCGCCCTGCCACTAGCAGAAGCTAAGCGCTTGAAAAGCGCGCTAAGAAAGGTTGCTTTTGTCGCCCTTTTTGTGCAACAGTCCACCAGTAGCGAAAGAGAGGGTTACCATACATACAAGAGTCTTCCAGTTCTTACGGAAGCTTTTTCTTACCAGTCAATCAAGTAGTACAAGAACTCTATCTTATCTTATAGCCCGGCGCGGTGGGTCGCCTTTTAAATTAAGTAGATAGAAGAAAGTATTAAATAGATAAGGAGTAGGTGAGTGAGTGAGTCCTCACTGACCTGAGCGATTTCGATCACCTAGCAGGCCTTTTATTTGGTAGGTAACATCGCCAAAGCATATCATCAAATTTGACTACGAAGGAAGGAACTCGAAGTGAAAGGGCACCGTCTTGTGCAAGGCAACGATAGTTGGCCCTCTATCATCTTCTATTTGGTAGACTTGGTAAAAGGGCCCCGACTTATTTCTAGAATAAGAGTTCGACCGCGGCTTCTCCCTTTTTTGGGGGGGGATCAAGTTCCTTGCCAACTGCCACCTATCGACCCCGACCTCTTTTCATTTGTTTTGGATATTACCAAACCTAGACTAGCCTTCATAAATCATACTAAAGTGGACACCCAACTATGGAAAAGCCTCCTTAAGGGTGGGTTAGGTTAGTCAATCCGGCCCGAGACGCGTTCGTTGACAAAACCGCCGTAGGAATTCCTACTTTTCAATAGAGCGGAGGCGAACTGATCAACGAGAAAGAGGCCCTACTCACTACAAACGAATACACCACAAGATCGAACTGCACTCATGCCTCTCCCGCATCAAGTTGACCGCCCCCCCTACGTAGTGATTCTATCAATCATGTACGTAGGTAGGACCCTCCATTCTGATTGGTATATCATGAAAAAAGAAAGCCATTTGCACCAGGCGCACTGCGCTTTCCCTTGCCCAGATGTTCGCCTTTCTAAGTCAAGTAATGGTGACCCACCGAAGACTGGAGCTTCGTAACATGTTGACGAAGGCCCCCGAACTGAGGGTTC
This sequence comes from Nicotiana sylvestris, assembly GCF_000393655.2. Lineage (NCBI taxonomy): Eukaryota > Viridiplantae > Streptophyta > Magnoliopsida > Solanales > Solanaceae > Nicotiana > Nicotiana sylvestris. The sequence continues at coordinate 103,053,959 of NC_091058.1, read as the reverse complement.
GGTCAGTAGAAGGGACGACTTTGTCTCCACGGAAGAAGAATAGCCCCGCTCTCTAGCCGACTGATCCCGTTGATCATATAACTGGGAGGGAACGTGTCACATTAGAGGTGAACGATCAGAGGTGTCCTCTAATCACCACGACGAGGCTGGTCCCTCTTTTAGTAGACTCAGCTATGAATATTCATGAAGAAATGAATGCCGGGCTCTTTCTTTCACTGCTAACCCCAAGAAGTTTCAACATGCTGAAACTTTCCGTTTCGTCGAGCCCCGAGCTTGTGGTCCTCCTTTGAGTGTGGGTTCAATTGAATGAATCTGTCAAGTCAAGGAAAACGTACGTAGCAGCAAGGATGGTGCATCGCCTATTTATCGTTCTCGCTCGGGAGCCAAAACGAACACGCCTGCTACCTACTGTACTGGACCTTCGACCAGGCATTCTACCTTTGTCGAATCGGAACCAACACCACTGCATTGCGCTCGAACAGTTGAGCGGCCGCCGGCCAGCAACTTCCGTGCACAGATATAGATTCATTCTTCGTACCTGGTCCAGCCTCACAACCCTTCGCGGGTTGGTAAGAAGTCAGTCTTGTTTGGTAAGACGGAATTGGACAAAGAAAAGAGAGTGCTCGACCGGAACAACGGCCAACAACGTAATTACATAGATAACTGCTCCTCCCCTGATCCTTAAGGCTTTAAGGCGAACCGTATGGCGGCTGGAAAGAAAGACGACCTCACCTTCTCTGGTGTCAGTGAGAGCTATTTGAGTATCCCCCGTTGACCTTCTTTTGTAGATAGAATCTTCAATGAGTGGAAACAAGCAACCTTACTAAGAAAGGTGCTTGTTGAGTAAGGCCAGCTTTCGAGCCCAAGCCCCTTTACTAGGTTGGGCGCTTGAGTGCATCTTTCTCATATCGATCAAGGCTTTCCTTGAGTTTAAAATAAGGGGCAAGAAGCAAAGGCGTAGCAGTTGCGCGAAGTTGCGCCTTAGCTCATCCGTTTTCTTGCAGGAGTGCTAACGCGCGACCTTACGTTTTCTTCCGCTTGCTCTGCAGTACGAGCCTCATACAGAGCCGCGCTCCTTTAATATGATGAGAAGAATGGGGGTCAGCCTCTTTTCTGTACCAATCCATATTTACTACTACATCTTTTTTGGGGTGTATAGCTCAGTTGGTAGAGCATTGGGGTTTTAACTTAATGGTCGCAGGTTCAAGTCCTGCTATACCCAAACCTACCTTACACTCTACTATGAATAAGGATGCATAGTAGCCTTCAAAGATGACTCTTTGGCCTTTAGACTCGCTTCGGCGACTTCGCCCTTTAAGTGACAAGGGGGTGAGCCGCTCCAAGCGGAAAGCGATAGTGAATCCCGAACTTGCCCACGCTCATCCAAACCGGCCTCAAAAAGCGATCGGAAAGCGAAGCCCTTCCTTCCAATCCAAGCCGGCGAAGCCGCCCCTATATCTAACCACCGCTCACCCCGATCACATATTGGCACGTTCATGATGCATCATAATCAAAAGGCCGTAAAGTAAAGAAGACCTATGCATCAGTGTACTGTCATGATCACATATTAGCTCGATTTTATTGACGGCTTGAAGGCGAAGCCGCCTATTTCTTAGGGCAAAGGGCGCTCCATCCTCCTAACTCCTTCCACTTCTCCCAGGGACAGGAACTACGGCTTGACCTTCGGGGAAGAAGTCCGTGGGACCCCTCCTTCGAGGGCGCCTAGATAGTGAAAGGTTATCCCTTTGCAACGCTGGAAGCTAAGCAAAGTCACGAAGCTGGCTGACTACGCTCGAGCAGAGCTCAGACCCGGAGGTGGTGGCTGAACTCGCCGCAGAGTTCAGGAGCGAGCAAGACTATCTTGGTGAATGCAATAAGAACCGGCTGCTCGCCGCAGCAGAGTGCTTTGCCCATGCTGCTATCCGCCGCCGAAGCGCTCAAGGGATTCGTGCTTGAATGTCGAGATCAGGGGACTCTATCCAATCCATGCGGCAAATCTGTTTGTGGTGGAAAAAACTCAACAATAAAAAGAAATAAATAGAATATAGAAAATCATTGAATTTGTTTGCTCCGATACAAGAGATCGGCCTCGAAGCAAGATATGGTGGGTGCCAACAACTTTCACTTGTTAGGAGTAGGGGCTGAAAAGAGCTCTTTGTATAGGTTGTGTTTTCTGGGCTTTGATGTTTACCTTCTTATTATTAAAAGGGGAAGGTTTAATAAAGGAGCTTTTCAGCCCTTTTGCTGGATTGTTGGTCCGTAGCCCCGCCCTATAGAATGAATAAGGAGGCTTATCGATGACCGAAACACTCTTATACTACTCCTTACCTCACCCCCCTTGTCACTTAAAGGAAAAGCCAGAGAAGGGGGCCTGCTGGAAACCCTCGCCTTCGGCTCCATACTGAAAAGGCCGGCCATGAAGGGACATCACGACTATCCTTTCTGGGAATACCGGGCTTTATATGATCCTGATCAGTGATCAGTATATTTTAATATTCTGGATCCTTATGTGCTTTTTTTTGTTATACTAGCGGCGGCAGATCTATTAGTAAACAGGAGCCGCTATCGCTCACCCGGCTGGATGTCAATCTGACGGATGGATAGGCGTAGCAGAAAAGAAAGGGTCAATTACAAGAGGAAGGCGGAGGAAAAAAGACGAGAGAGCAAGACCCAGGAGGCTCGCAGCTACCACGGCCGTAAGCACTCCGCTCGTTCGTAAGCCCCTTTAGAGATAGGGGCGAGCCAGGAGCTTACTTCGAGTATTTATGACTCTGGTGGCAACACGTGACAGGCGAATGACATGATTCTCGAGGAGTTACACGACGGCCATGTGATGATGCATCAAATAGATGCAAGGGTGGATGACTCAGTAGGTCCTTGTATGGACTGATTGTGTTCCCCACAGGGAGTAGAGGAAATAGGAGTGGACATCTATATGGGCTTCATGTGATTCGAAGCCAACCACTATGTATTGCAAGAAAGTCCTATGTGTACCTATGTATACCTAATGAAAGCCAACAAGAGCCTCTTAACACTTACCTGCCTAAACCAAGCAAGATTCAAGAATAAATCCATTACCAGCAAGATACGATACGGCTTAGCCAAAAAAGGTGAGCGCCTAGCGCGAGCCTTATTGAAAACGGCCTAGCTAACGAGCAATCTTTCTAAAGCAAGAAGCAAGGGCGCAGCAGCTGCACGAAGTTGCTTCTTAGGGCATATCCGTTTTCTTGCTCGTTAGCGCTTGACTAATAAGATAGAAAGAGCCTTTCTTGCTTGTTTAGTAAAGTCAAGCTTTGGCGGTAGGGTTGGGGTGGCTTGCTGGGGCACTCGTGCCCTTACTAGTTTTGGGGCTTTGATTGGCAAAAGCGGTTTTCGCCTTCTAGCCAGCAGTTGCCGGATTAGCCTTCGGACTTTCCTTACCCGCCTTTATTGAGAAAGAAGAGATCTAAAGGTTGGACATCTATCGCTGCCATGATGACGCGGTTGAATATTCATTCGATCCAACATCCGGCCGATCAAACCTATCCTTGGGTTCGATCCAACAAGTGATTCCCTCCACGAAAGAGGGATAGTCGTTAGGTCATGAATGGAATGCGAGGAAGAGAGATAAGCAGTTGGCGGGGACTGATCGCTGCCGACTCGAGACTACACTATGGTAGGAAGAGTGGATCGCAATAGCTTTTACCCGAATAGAGGTCCGGGATCGAATTTCCACAAGGAGCTAGTAGTGGAGTTGTATTTTCTGTCTAGCCTAGAGTTGTGGTTGTGCTTCTAATGTCACTTCAATCATCTTTTAAGTTTTTGTATTTATAACTAATATTATAAAACTACGGATTAAAGCTAGATTATGCTAGGAGAATACTACTAAGTTGTAATTAATGGGAAGGAAGAGCACTAGGGTTGTGGCATTACCTTGGTGGCTAATTGACAGGTAGATGTTACTTAGGTTCGATTGACTTGTTTGGGAGTTATGTTATAACCGTTGCACTAATTTTACCCACTCTCACACCTCTCGGTAGAGAAAATGATTTTACCCAATTAACTCTCTCTCTCGAGACCAATTGGGTTGGCAAATTAGACCAAGCAACTAGGGTCCAAGTAGGGTGATTACTCTCTCGATATTTAACCCGTTAATTGGGACTATCATTTCTCATGAGTCCATCCCAATTCCTTGTTGGGTCAATTTTGAGGTCATAAGCTCTCTTTCTCAAGAAGAGTTAAACCCACAAAGCTTGAATCAGTGTTTGCAACCACCAATTCTAAATTAAATCATAAAATTAACCCAAATAACAAATACCAATAGTCAATCTAACCCTAGATGGTAACACCCATCAATTACCCACACTAGGGTTGAGCCACAACCCTAGTTAATGGGTTTAGCTACACATAATTAAAGAAGAAACTGAAGAAATAGATGAAGAGCTACACATATTAATTAATTAATAAGAAGAAACTACAATAATCTATTGTTAATGGGAAGAAAATATGCCAAAAATGGCTACAACACCAAGCGTAGCTATTCTCCTGTTCTCAGATCTGACCTCCTCTCCAAAAAAATAGTAAAATGTTCTATTTATACTAGGCTGGAAAAACTGGACAAAAATACTATTGTGGGGTCAGTGCGGGCCGCACAAAACGGACCGCGGCCGCACTGGCTCTTGGGTTTCAGTTGTTTGATGACTTGAACTGGGGGATGCAGACCGCGTGGGAGTGTACCGTGGCCGCGAAGGCAACTGGCGTGGTCCGCGCAGACGTAACCGCGGACCGTATGAGGACAAATGCCCCTTTGCTGAACCCTATGAACGCGGACCACACAGAGAAGGAGTGCGGCCGCAAAGCTTCTCCGCGGGCCGCGTGAATCCTACCGCGGCCGTGTGACCTTAGGCTCGAAAAATGTCCTGTCTCTGAACCTCCTAGTGCGGCCGCGGTCATTGTTACGCGGTCCGCACTAGGCCCCCTTTTTCTTCACTTCTCTTGGTCTTTGATACTTGAGCAGGTTTCACTCCTTTTTGAGCCAATTTTTGATATCTCGTCACTTTGTCAATCAACCCTGCAATCAAGCACAACTTGTGAGATTGTCACTGTTTTTGTATCAATTTATACTCAAAGCATAGGCAAGTATGGACATAAACACTTTAAAATCCTAACTTATCAACTCCCCTAAACTTAAATCTTTGCTTGTCCTCAAGCAAACAAAATAAGACCCGCCCCTTAAAGGAACATCCCAGTGATTCTAGCTATCCTAAAATAACCTCAGCAAGCATCAATTGGGACTAACAATTGCCCTCAATACGAATGCATCATTAACACATTTAAAACTTTGAAAACTATGGATCAAGTGCGACACAAGAGCATCAAGAGTTGACACATTTCATCAAAGAGCTTTTCTCACTTACTTTGGTCATTGTGGAACCCAAACTCTCACATCCTCAACTCTCCCTAAGTGAACCTCACCTTTTAAATATTGACACACAAATCGAAGCAAATGAAGTTTCACTCATCTCTCTCAAAAAGGAAGGTCACAAGTCCGGCTCTAAGTACCATATGCTTGCCCCTTATGTAAGTATCCACTAATGTAGGCTCCCTTCAACTTGAGATCAAATAGGGCTTTTGTGGAGTCATTTTGAAGGCTTTTAGGCAAGGGTAGGACATGTTTTTATTCACGTGGGTTCAAAGACCCTTGAGCACTTCTTTTGATTCATTTCGGCACAACTTTTTTGGCTCTTTTTGAGGATTTCACTTCTTCACAAGGGGTTAGAGAGACACATTGTCACTCTTTCTTATACAATTCAAAACATTTCTCCTTTTTCTACTTTCTCCACACCTCTCTTCTCTCTCTTTTTTTGTTTTCCTTGAATCCCTTTTTATTCTTCTTCACATGGGACTTTCTTTTTGTCCTTTTTCTTTTCTTGCTTTTTCATTGCCTTCTTTTCTTTCTTTAGTACCTTACTGCTTTGCTTCCTTTCTTGTCTCTCCCCCAAACTTAGATTTTTTCCATTACTCAAGGGAAGATTTGGGTGCCAAGAGAGGGTAATCGTTTAGAACGAGTATAGGCTTGTAGCATTGGTTCTTGAAAGAAACAGGTTTAAGGCTCAAAAGGGTTAACTAGGGACTATTTCATTGGAAGGCTATGAAATTGTTCAACTTAGCATTTGGATCAAGGAGAGCCTATAATCATTTCTCAAGTCAAATTTCACCTAGGATTTCGCCTCAACAGACATTCAGGGCAAGTTCTAGACCATTGGCTCGGGACTTGGACTCAAATTTCAATTCCTCACCACACATGCTAGAGATTTGATAAAGACATCGAGTCGAGGGCCCACAACGACCTTAGTTATGATTTAAACACACAATGGTCCAAAAAGACCACACGATGATTGTTTGGTCAACGCAAGAGTCTCAAAGCCACGAGTTTCACCATCCTGAACACAACATTATGTCTTTGACCATAGGATGAAAGGCAAATGTGTTAGGCCCAAGTGAAACCTTGCTTGAGGTGCTTTTAACTACGCTTATCAAAAACAAAAGAAAAATCAAAGAAACGGACTCAAACCCTTAAGAAGGTTGTCACGCCATCTATCATTGGGAAGTGCCACCCGGTTCGCATAATACTCCACCCTTGGAAAGAACCGTGGCATTAAGAAAACTAAGGGCTTATTGGAAATGCCAAAATCAAAACAAGCGGCTACGAGCCTAACTACAAAGCTAAAAATGAAAATTTATACAGAATGAATATGTACAATAGGGGAGTAGAATATACAACGGGGGATGAATATATACAGAAATGTAAAGTTATATACAGCCCAAAGTAAAAAAACACAAAATCAATAAAAATAAACTAAGAATATATATATATACAGTCATCCAGAAAAAGTAGGGCACACCCCCACGAGTAAAAGCTGGCATTGTCCCAATGCCAACTATCAAATAAATATCAAAAGAACAGAAAGGATATAGGATCTCTCTAGGCCTGGTCCGTTTGTATGGGATCATCGGTGGTCCCCAAGTCCTCTGTATGTATGGGAACCTCAGACTGGTTCCCGATCTCTTGCTGCTCAGCTGCTGGGACTGGGGCCTGCTCCTGAACCGGCTGACTGATAGGTACTGGAGGGGGTCTCCTGTGGGTCTGGTAGCTCAATAACTGCACCAACTGAACTGGGGAGCTTCCTCTTCTTCCTTGGGTGCCTGGGTGCCTGCTCCTGCTCCTGCCGTGGCTGCGGCACTGGTGCTGCTGCTGGGGCTGGATCCCCGAATAACAAGTCTAAAGGCATCTGGTCTACCAATAGCCTGTCCACATCAGTCCGTATCACTCTCACCGACTCCTTGGACGCCCTTGACTTCCTCATCTTCTTGTGCTCCTTGGCAAGCTCTCTCAAAGCCTTGCCATGTGAATCTACCGCAATAGTCAAGGCGTCCTGAGTCCTCATAATCTTCTCCTGATTTTCCAGGAGCTTCTGCAGTGTTCTCAATGGACTGAGGAAACTGAGTAGTGGAAGGTTCTGAATGGGCCTCAACTGTAGCAGACAATGTAGACAACTTGGATGTCGCAACTGACATCCAGTTGTTCAAACTGGCTAGTGTCCGGCTCAACTGCTGGGCCGTGAAAGGGTGAGTCCGGGAAGAAGGGACCCCCGTGTCAACTGAAGTACTGGGGCCAGCAAAGGAGGAGGGTCGTGGAGGTAATTCATCATCAGTGGTGACCGTAGGCATGGTGGAAGGCTCTGTGGGGGGCTCAACCAAAGACACTACCGCCACTGGCTGCTCAGACTGGCTAGCTGGAGTGGAGGAAGGCGGCTTATAACCTTTGTCTTTGGGGTTGTCTGGCCCCTTCAAACTGTACCAGGAAAATGGAGCCACGGGTTTTACCTTGACGTCAAACGGTCTCTTCTCCACCTCCAAGTCCCGGAAATACATAGTAAGGGTGCTGGGAAAAGGGTAGTTCCGGTCATGCTCAACCCCGACTGCAGAAATGGTGCGGGACATCACATTTCCCACATTGATAGGGTAACCTGCCATAATAGAAGCAATAAGAACTGCCCGGGCAAGTGGAATAGTCTGATCATGAGTGGTCGGGTTGAGCCGACTGCATACAAAGGTCAACCACCCTCTAGCCTTGAAGTTGAAAGCTCTTCGAAGTATTTTGGTCCCTGCTTGTAGCCATTTTGGAACCGTACTCGGGATTGCCAGGTACGAAGCTAACCACGGACGAACCTCCTCGCCCATTGCTAACTTTTCATTGCACAGGGACTCATCTTCGTCAATGAACCCCAAATACTCATTCAACGCCTTCCCGGTGAAAACCACATTTTTGTTTCTCACTTTCGTCACTTTAGTGCCTTTCATGATATGGGCCACATTGCTGTAAAACTCCTTGACCATATGCTTATTTGCCTTCAAACAATTGTCTTTAAAGAACTCCCAACCCACTCGAGCCTGGAACTGTCTATGCACATTGGGGTTTAGGGGTAGAAGGAAGGTCAATAAAGCTCCGCTCAAGTATCAACTTCCGTGCCGGCCACCATTCTCTAAATTTGTGGAACGCCACCTGGCTGACAAACCGATCTTCCCAAACTTCAGGTTTTCTAGTTCTCTCAACACCCCCAACCTGGGGCACCCCACTGCTCGGTACCTCATTATCACTATTAGTCCTGCCTTCTGCACTCTCCCCAGATATTGAAGCTGTGGGGGAGGTGGAGTATTCACCACTGCCTGCTGCTGAGCCATCAGACGACTCAAAATGTATACGTTGTGGGGCTTGGGCAGTATGTGAAGCCGGGACTGTAGTAGCTGGCCTTGAATCAAAAGAGAGGTCCTGGGATGGTACGTACTCACTCCCCGATTGGTTGTCTATAACAATTTGTTTCCTTGTTTTCAGTTTAGGTCGGGAAGTGAGTTTAACTTGTTTCCCTTTTCCTCCCCGGGAGGAGTCACCTCGGTCGGGTTGTTTAGCACCTCTTCCTCGTTGTTTTACCATTGTCTGCAACAAACACATCTAACATTGTTAGTTGAAGCACAGGCAGGGAAACATGTGACTGAATTAAAAATGCAGAAGCAAAATGAAAGTTGCAGATACTGCTGCAGAACCAGGCACTGCGGACCGCGCCATTAGGAATGCGGCTGCGTTGGAGGCACCGCGGTCCACACAAAATGGGGTCGCGGCCACGGTGGGTCAGCGCGGACCGCACAAACGTTACCGCGGCCGCACTGGACACAAGTGGTTCCTCATTCATTCAAGCATCGCGAACCACATGGAAGTATAGCACGGACCGCGTTAGGGCACCGCGGACCGCGCTAAGGTAACCGCGGGCCGCACTAGGTTAGGTTCAGTGAGTAAACTAGGGATTTCATGCTTTTGTTCTATTTTTTTGTTCAACTTTTTACCCCTACTTGTCCCTACTCATGTACCCAATCCTTAGTTATTTCAAACTAATATGGAAGCTACCCTAGACTAACAATTCGAAGACAACTGTAAAGGCAAAGAAGTTACAGACTACTGGCAAGCAATTAAGATAAAAATAAAAATAAAAGAGTATAATAAAAAATGCATGAAATGTTACCAGGATTATGAAGAATGAATGCAATATATCCACACAAGCAAGAATCAGTTTTGGACGGGGATGAACAGTAGAATTAGGGTTCTGGGTTTCTAATTTGCAAAAAGGGTAAAATGAGACCCTTGGTCTCTATTTATAGAGCCCCAGTAGGACCCGTACTCACGTACCAGCGCGGCCGCACAAAAGGGACCGCGGACCGCACTGGGTTTACCCCTCGTGATGAAGCCTACGCGGACCGCACAAACATGTACTGCGGCCGCGTCAGTCCACCACGGACCGCACTAACTTGACCGTGGCCACGATGAAGAACTTCAGAGAGTTCCCCTTTTGACTCATGCTAGCGCGGACCGCACAAAATGCATCGCGGCCGCGCTGGCAATCTTCAGAGACTATGCCATTTTCCAACTTTGTTTTGCACTGTTTCAACACAATCCCTGCAACATCTCATAAACAGTTAGCTCAAAAATCCTAAGCTACACATGGGTTGCCTCCCAAGAAGCGCCTGATTTAACATCACAGCACGACGCATGTAACCACCACATCACTTTATATGAACAAGCCCCACTACGTGGCTGCCATCGAACTTTCCGAGATAATGCTTGACCCGGTGACCATTGACTTTGAAGACTTCACCATTTTTGTTTTTAAGATCAAGAGCACCAAACAGGGTCACGAACACAACTTCAAATGGCCCACTCCACTTTGACTTGAGCTTACCCGGAAACAGACGTAACCGAGAATTAAACAAGAGAACCATATCCCCAACTTTGAACTCCTTGCCCTGAGCATATTTGTCATGAAGGTACTTCATTTTGTCCTTATACAAGGACGAGCTGGAGTATGCATGGAATCTAAACTCATCGAGCTCATTAAGTTGTTCAACCCTCATATTTGCAGCAACATCCCATTCTAAGTTCAACTTCCTCAAGGCCCACATAGCCTTGTGCTCCAATTCCACCGAAAGATGGCAAGCTTTCCCAAACACCAACCGGTATGGGGACATACCAATCGGAGTCTTGTAAGTTGTCCGATAGGCCCAAAGAGCATCATCCAATTTTTTTGACCAATTGGTCCTATTTGCATTTACAGTTTTAGACAAGATACTCTTAATTTCTCGGTTGGAAACTTCCACTTGACCGCTAGCTTAAGGATGATAGGGGTGGTTACTTTGTGATTAACTCCATACTTGGCTAGCAATGAATCAAAAGCTTTGTTGCAAAAGTGAGATCCCTCGTCACTAATGATAGCACGGGGAGTGCCAAACCTCGTGAAGAGACTCTTTTTAAGAAATGCCACAACACTCTGGGCTTCATTGTTGGACAAAGACATGGCTTCAACCCACTTGGAGACATAATCTACCACCATCAGAATGTAAGTGTTTCCACAAGAGCTCACGAAAAGACCCATGAAGTCGATGCCGCAAACACCAAAAATGTCTACCTCGAGAATTGTATTGAGGGGCATTTCATCCCTTTTTGAAATTCCACCGGCTCGTTGGCATTCATCACATCTTTTGACCACATCATCGGCATCTTTAAACAAAGTAGGCCAATAAAATCTGTAACTAAGCACTTTAGAAGCCATTCTCGCCCCGCCATGATGGCCACCATAGGTTGAGGAATGGCAAGCTTCCAAAATACCCAATTGCTCCTCTTCCGGGACACATTGTCGAATCACACCATCAGTGCAAATCTTAAACAAATAGGGCTCATCCCAATAATAATCCAAGCTATCCCGTTTGAGCTTCTTCCTTTGGTTATAAGAGAGCTCACACAGGATGATTCCGGTAACCAGATAGTTTGCAATATCGGCGAACCACGATATTCCACTCATTGACACAGCAAGGAGTTGCTCTTCAGGAAATGTATCATTGATCGCAAGGCCGTCACAAGGCCTCCCCTCCTCCTCCAAACGGGACAAGTGGTCCGCCAATTGATTCTCGCTACCCTTCCGGTCAACAATTTCTAAATCAAACTCTTGAAGGAGAAGAACCCATCTCATCAATCTTGCCTTTGAATCTTTCTTGGTCATCAAATACCTAAGGGCGGCATGGTCGGTGTGCATAATAACTTTAGCCCCCATAAGGTAAGGACGGAACTTTTCCATAGCAAAAACAATAGCCAACAACTCCTTTTCGGTGACTGTGTAGTTCATTTGAGCCTCATTCATGGTCTTGCTTGAGTAGTAAACCGGGTGGAACATCTTGTTGATCCTTTGGCCTAAAACTGCCCCCACCGCAACGTCACTCGCGTCGCACATGAGCTCGAATGGTAAGCTCCAATTTGGTGCGGTGATGATGGGGGTAGTGGTCAACTTTTGTTTAAGGAGCTCAAAAGCCTCCATGCATTTCTCATCAAAAACAAACTTGGCATCTTTCTCTAGCAATTTACACAACGGGTTAACTACCTTAGAAAAACCTTTGAAGAACCTCCGGTAGAAACCCGCGTGCCCAAGAAAACTCCTCACTCCTTTGACAAAAGTAGGGGGAGGAAGCCTTGAAATAACCTCGATCTTGGCCTTATCAACTTCAATTCCTCGCTTCGAGATCTTGTGTCCCAACATTATACCCTCTTTTACCATAAAATGGCACTTTTCCCAGTTTAGAACAAGGTTGGTATCTTCACACCGGGCCAACACTCTATCCAAGTTTACCAAGCACTCCTCAAAAGAATCCCCAACCACGCTAAAATCATCCATGAAGATCTCCAAGATATCCTCCACCATGTCGGTGAAAATAGCCATCATGCAACGTTGGAAGGTCACCGGAGCATTACATAATCCAAATGGCATACTGGAGAAAGCGAATGTGCCATAAGGACATGTGAAAGTCGTCTTCTCTTGGTCCTCCGGGGCAATGAGAATTTGATTGTACCCCGAGTAACCATCCAAAAAACAATAGAAAGCCCGGCCCGCAAGACGATCAAGCATTTGGTCAAGGAAAGGCAATGGGAAATGATCTTTTCTAGTCACCTTGTTCAGCTTCCGGCAATCCATGCAAACTCTCCAACCCGTCACTGTCCGGGTCGGAATAAGCTCATTGTTGTCATTGGTCACCACAGTCATTCCACCTTTTTTCGGTACACATTGCACCAGAGAAGTCCATGAACTGTTAGAAATGGGATAAACCACACCTGCGTCAAGCCACTTTATAACCTCTTTCTTTACTACTTCTTGCATAGCCTCATTTAGTCTTCTTTGATGCTCAAGTGAAGGACTCGCATCCTCCTCCAATATGATTTTATGCATACTAAAAGCAGGGCTTATACCCCGAATATCAGCTAGAGTCCATCCGATTGCCCTCTTTCGCCTTTGAAGAACTGCCAAGGTGGCCTTAACCTGCATGTTAGTAAGGCAAGAAGAAAGAATGACAGGTGAAGTAGAATTTGAACCCAAGAATTCATACCTGAGGTGTGGAGAAAGTGGCTTCAACTCCAACACCGGTGGCTCCTCAATCGATGGCTTCGTTGGTGGAGTTTTGCGATTTTCAAGATCCAAAGATAGCCTTCTAGGCTCATAAGAATATGAACTCATACCATGCAATGCATTCACGCACTCCACTCTACTAGCATCATCATTGACATCCATGTTAAGAACCACAGCCTCAAGAGGCTCTTCAACATTGATCATGGAACTTGTGTCATCCACTATCACGGCCGTGAAAATGTCCACAAAAGAACACACCTCCGTGCTATTTGGTTGTCTCATTGATTTGCAAACATGGAATACCACCTTCTCATCTCCCACTCGGAATGTCAACTCACCCGCTTCAACATCAACTAATTCCTTCCCCGTAGCTAGGAAAGGTCTTCCAAGAATAATCGGCACTTCAAAATCCACCTCACAATCTAATATGACAAAGTCGGCTGGCAATATGAATTTATCAACACGGACAAGAACATCATCGATTATGCCCAAGGGTCGCTTCATCGATCGATCCGCCATTTGAAGTCTCATTGAGGTAGGTCTAGGTTGACCAATTCCCAAAGTCTTAAAGACCGAGTACGGCATCAAATTAATACTAGCCCCCAAGTCACAAAGGGCCTTTGCAAAATCCGCACTTCTGATGGTACAAGGGATAGTAAAAGCTCCGGGATCCTCAAGCTTGGGTGCCATTGAATGCACTATGGCACTCACTTGATGGGTCATCTTAATCGTTTCACACTCCATCGACCTCTTCTTTGTAACCAAATCTTTCATGAACTTAGCATACCCCGACATTTGCTCAAGTGCCTCAACCAAAGGGACATTGATTGTGAGGCTCTTCATCATGTCAATGAATTTTTTGAATTGATTGTCACTCTTTTGATTTGCTAACCGTTGAGGGTAAGGTGGAGGTGACGTAGGCAAAGGTGCCTTGGCTTTTTGTACAACTGGCTCGGGCATGTCAATCACGTGTTCCCTATACGGGTTCACGGCATCTTGAGTCTCTACCTCTGCCTCATCATTAATATCAATCCGCACTTCATTGTTTGCATTTTGATTAACCAAATCATCAACAATCAAAGGTACATCATCATCCCGCAACTCAACATCTTCATCCATAACTTGCTTTTGCATTGAGGCATTCACATCACCGCCTCTCCCACTTCTTGTTGTAACCGCCATCACATGATTATTATTCCCACCGTTCAGATTCACCACCATATCACTTGGTAGTGCACCCTTGGGACGAGTATTCAATGCTTGAGAGATTTGGCCTAATTGCACCTCCAAGTTCCGGATGGATGCGTTATGCGAAGCTAATTGGGCCTCGAAATCTTGGTTCTTTTTCATCATTTGCTCGAACATTCTTTCAATTCTCCCCATATCACTTCCGGATGAACTCGGACCTTGAGAAGGAAAGGGGGGTGGATTATTCGGTTGCTAGTACATGGGGGGCCTTTGAAAGCCTTGCCCCCGGTTGCCTTGGTTCCCGCTATTGTTCCACCCACCTTGATTGTTGTTATTGCCCCAATTATTGTTACTCCCATTCCAATTTCCTTGGTTGCTTTGATTACCCCAATTGTTGTTTTGGTTGTTGTTATTCCAACTACCTCCGCCTTGTTGTTGATTGCCCCAATTTCCTTCAGGACGCCATTGTTGGTTGGACGAGTTACCTCTATTCCCTTGGTAGTTGTTGAAATATTGGACCTCTTTGCTTTGATCATCATAGCACTCATTTGAATAACCACCACCATCATTGTTGTTGTCATATTGTTCACAATTACCTTGAGGTTGTTGTCCTCTTTGTCTCCTTTTCAACATAGAAACACCTTCCATTGCATTAAATTGGTGCGGGTTTTGGACTTGTTGTAATTGCACCTTTGCTAATTGATTCATAGTTATTGTAAGCTCGGCGATGGCTTGGCCATGATTGTGCAATTCCTTGTGCAAATGGATGGATGTGGGGTCACCTTGGGGCACATTTGCTCGGCTTTGCCATGCCGAAGAGGTGTCGTCCATTTCATCAAGTACATCACATGCCTCTTGGTAAGAAAGTTTCATAAAGTTCCCTCCAGCCAATTGGTTCACAATGCATTGATTCGTGGTGTTGATGCCCCGATAAAAGGTTTGTTGAATCATAGGCTCGGTCATGTCGTTATTAGGGCACTCTTTCACCATTGTTCTATATCTTTCCCATATCTCGTGCAAAGGTTCCGTTGGCTCTTGCTTGAAAGCTAGAATTTCATCCCGAAGAGCTGCCATATGACTTGGAGAAAAGAACTTGGAAATAAATTTGTCCGTCAATTCATCCCATGTTGTAATAGAATGATTGGGGAGCCTTTCTAACCAATCCAATGCTTTACCCTGAAGAGAGAACGGGAAAAGCCTCAACCTCAATGCATCCTCGGACACGTTGGTCTGCTTGTTGGGGATCCACGAACCCCTTCAAGTGCTTGTAGGCATTTTGATCGGAGGTACCCGTGAAATACCCTCTTTGTTCGAGCAAGGTCAGCAAAACATTTGTGATTTGGAATTTCCCCACCCGGATTCGGGGAGGAACAATAGCAGTGGCGTATCCTTGATTTGGTAAAACTCTGGGAGCCACTCTCGGTGGTGGCGGAGGAGGGTCTGGAATATTGTTGTTCCCATTTGCATTTACATTGACATGTCGGCCTCTCCGTGGAAGTTGAGGTAAGACCTCATCTGGTTCTAGATCCTCAACCTCCTCCCCCACTATCACATTGCCGAGAGGGTCATTTGCATTAAGAGCCATTGTACCTGATTGATCGATACAAACGAAATTAGTAAACAAGAAGGAAAGAGAAGTACAACACAAAACTAACTAAACTGATAGTCAAAACCGTAAGCTCCCAGGCAACGGTGCCAAAAAGTTGATCGCTGCTGACTCGACACTACATTATGGTAGGAAGAGCGGATCACAATACTTTTACCCGAATAGAGGTCCGGGATCGAATTTCCACAAGGAGCTAGTAGTGGAGTTGTATTTTCTGTCTAGCCTAGAGTTGTGGTTGTGCTTCTAATGTCACTTCAATCATCTTTTGAGTTTTTGTATTTATAACTAATATTATAAAACTACGGATAAAGGCTAGATTATGCTAGGAGAATACTGCTAAGTTGTAATTAATGGGAAGGAAGAGCACTAGGGTTGTGGAATTACCTTGGTGGCTAATTGACAGGTAGATGTTACTTAGGTTCGATTGACTTGTTTGGGAGTTATGTTATAACCGTTGCACAAATTTTACCCACTCTCACACCTCTCGGTAGAGAAAATGATTTTACCCAGTTGACTCTCTCGAGACTAATTGGGTTGGCAAATTAGACCAAGCAACTAGGGTCCAAGTAGGGTGATTACTCTCTCGAGATTTAATCCGTTAATTGGGACTATCATTTCTCATGAGTCCATCCCAATTCCTTGTTGGGTAAATTTTGAGGTCATAAACTCTCTTTCTCAAGAAGAGTTAAACTCACAAAGCTTGAATCAGTGTTTGCAACCACCAATTCTAAATTAAATCATAAAATCAACCCAAATAACAAACACCCATAGTCAATCTAACCCTAGATGGCAACACCCATCAATTACCCACACTAGGGTTGAGCCACAACCCTAGCTAATGGGTTTAGCTACACATAATTAAAGAAGAAACTGAAGAAATAGATGAAGAACTACACATATTAATTAATTACTAAGAAGAAACTACAATAATCTATTGTTAATGGGAAGCAAATATGCCAAAAATGGCTACAACACCAAGCGTAGCTATTCTCCTGTTCTCAGATCTGACCTTCTCTCCAAAAAAATAGTAAAATGTTCTATTTATACTAGGCTGGAAAAACTGAACAAAAATACCCCTGTGGGGTCAGTGCGGGCCGCACAAAACGGACCGCAGCCGCACTAGCTCTTGGGTTTCAGTTGTTTGATGACTTGAACTGGGGGATGCGGACCGCGTGGGAGTGTACCGCGGCCGCGAAGGCAACTGGCGCGGTCCACGCAGACGTGATTGTGGACCGCATGAGGACAAATGCCCCTTTGCTGAACCCTATGAACGCGGACCGCACAAAGAAGGAGTGCGGCTGCGAAGCTTCTCTGCGGGCCGCATGAATCCTACCGCGGCCACGTGACCTTAGGCTCGAAAAATGTCCAGTATCTGAACCTCCTAGTGCGGCCGCGGTCATTGTTACGCGGTCCGCACTAGGCCCCCTTTTTCTTCACTTCTCTTGGTCTTTGATACTTGAGCAGGTTTCACTCCTTTTTGAGCCGATTTTTGACATCTCGTCACTTTGTCAATCAACCCTGCAATCAAGCACAACTTGTGAGCATTTTGGGACTGTTTTTGTATCAATTTATACTCAAAGCATAGGCAAGTAGGGACATAAACACTTTAAAATCCTAACTTATCAGTGACCATCCGTTATTGGTCCATATTGGGTAGATCTACTCCTCTCATCCTCTGATCCTTTATCTACCGTTCAATCTATTGATTTTCTTTCTTCTCGACTGGCCTATTACGCACTCGGGCCAATCTACTACACGCTAATAATGGTCTTTTGGATTTCATCTCCTACAAAAATAGCAAGTGGTTGGCCGTTCGATCGAGTCCATCCCTTGAAGTCGTACCCTCCCAGTATGCGTGAGTCTTCCGCCGATTGACAGAAATGCCGGCCGGAATTCGAGAACGGTCCATCCCACCATAATGGATCTCTCCTACCGCTACCTACTAGTGGATCGATTTAGGGAAGGAAAGAAATGCCGATGTTGCAATTCTTCCCATCCCGATAAAGCGAGTCACCCGTGATTCGATAGTTCCATTTTCCGCTGATGCAGGCCGATTGGGATCCCAGCAGTCAAACCACTGTGTTCGTTCCTCACCCTCCTTCCAATCAAATCTATTCTAAGGTGTCCGGAGGCAGGGGAAAGAAAGGAGGGATTGATCGACCAACTTGAACAGATCCATAACCTGCTTCCATCTGTCCTGAATGAGGGAATTAAGGCGGGTATAGTCGAACTGAACTGCTTGATTCTAAGGTGGGTGATAAGCAGCTGTATCCGTATCAAGCCTACCATCTCTTCTCACGAAAGACTTTCCATCCCGTCTCTGAAAGTTTTGCAATATAAGTGGCCCTGCTTCAAAGCCCCAGAAAACCCCCCTTACTCTCTCTCTATAAAAAAAAGCCCTTTCCCCTTTCTTTAATAATATAAGGTAAGCTTTGAAAAGTAACACGCTCCCGACAGGCAATTAATCCATAATCTCATCCATCGTTGGCATTATTGGAAATAAATCACCCAACTCTTATTCAAAGCCCATCTACACACTCCAGCTGCTTCCTTTTGAGCTAGTCAAGCAGGCGTTGAATACGGACTGAGACTCTCCTGCCCCTTTGACAGCAATTCCTGCACTAGACGTCGGATCTCCTCATTTTCAAATAGGGATAAGCGAGAAGCCGCTTTGCAGGGTAGACCCGCTCCTACCTGCAACTAAATCTGCTTCTATATCCTCCTCTTATCTTAGGGGGTAATCAAGCCGGTACTTGTGGATTCAGGGGCGGCATCAAGTCGGAAGAGTGTCGCAGAAAGATAAAGATCTGCACTTCCCTTTTACAACATAGGAGGGAGGGGGCCTCGTTCCTACAAAGCCTTTTCGATTGCCTCCGCCCCTATCTCTTAAAGCTACGGTATCCCACCGATCCCCGAATCGGCTATGCTAGTTGGCTGTTGCTATCAAGGCATAGCATTCTATGGACTCTTTCCCATGTCCAGAAATGGTATGCCAACAAACACCTTTTCTCCTTAGCCAACCAAAGTCTTCTAATGGGAATAATCGCATTTCCCGTTAAAAGTAAAGCGGTGTTCTCTCTACGCAGGTAGAACCCTACTTGTATTACCAAGGTCTTCCGAGTAGGATATGTAATACGTCCATAAGGACGATGTCACACCAGACGTCCTGCTTTAACTTCCCTAGCCCCAACTGATCTACCATTTCTGTGGCGCTATCTTATCCAAACTCCTAGCATCAATGATTATCTTTGCACTGGCCAATTCCGACATAGATTTTGAATACAGCCTTCCGTCTTCTCCTCCTTTCTGCTGACGTTGCCACACAATCTAACGACAGCGAAACAGTCTCCTCTCCTAAGCTTGAGAACCCCCGCTATGTTTCCGACTTGAACTTACCTTTAGAGCTTCCCGGGCTCTAGGCTCGACAACGTTCACTCTTCCATCTTCAGCTGGTCTATTCTGCACTCCCCTAGCAGCATTCGTCCGTCTGAACATTGGAACAGTAACGAGAAAAATGCCCCACTCCTCCACATTCATAACAGTTACCAGATCCCCTCTGCTGAGCCTTTTCTTATCTCCTCTGCAGCAAGCTCTGCTGGCCTCGCGCTCCAAACTGATGGCGTCTCGACGTTCTCCTGGCGCTCTCCCCCTTTAAGAAGTATGTAAAAAGGCTCACGTTTTTTGGCTTCCTATAAACCCCTCCTAGGTTGTGGCAACTTTCTACTCCTCCTGAGCTGTCTTGCCGTATCTAAAATGACTTCGAGCATCCAGCTTCACCACTGCTGCCTGCTCTCTCCTTCTTCGGCACTTCCCAGTCCACAACAGACCTGGTCTTCTCTTGATCCATCTGAATCACACCCTTGCTGATCCAATGGCCAAGAAATAGCACTTTCGTCTGAGTACTCTTTCACGTACAGCCTCTTTTCCTGCTACACCCGGAACACTGTACTCAGGGTTCCAAACCTCCAGTGAGTGACTATAAACGATTATGTCATTGAGGTTTTCCACTACAAACTGGTCAAGGTAAGGGTTTGAGTTATCCATTTAAGTGCGGAACAAGACCTGAATTGGGATGATATTCATAGATCGCTTACTCTTTGTGTACGTTATGGAGTCTCCACTCCATGTTGAAAGCTCTTTCAAATAGCATGAGCGTTGAAAGTCTTCAATTCGACTAGAGCGTTAGATTCTTTTTTTATTTTGACTTCTTTCAAAGGGCAATGAATGGGAGGAAAGGGGTTCACTGGAGTTTGTCTCTTGAAAATGGTTTTATTTATTTATTCTCTTGAAGGTCTTTTTCTCTATTTTATTTCATGGTATCAAAGCCAACAAGAGAATTA